>NC_046167.1:25729358-25874358 GCF_011064425.1 Rattus rattus
AAACAGACTGTGGCTGTAAATTTGTCCACTGGGGATTGGTGGAGTATGGAAATAACCTATTTAGCATGAATATCACCCTGGCCTTGTAGATGCTGGGGGCATGCCAACACATGCGCTGTAGGTGTTTACCACAAACGACCACCGGATGTTGAAAGCCCATCTTTAACTCCCTACAAGAGGATGCAACAACAACCCCATGACCTTTGAAGTAGACCGGAGTGTGTGTGTCGACCTCGAGACAGTTGCAGGGGCTCGCCTGGCGTAGGAATGCCTGGTGGCTGTGTAGCAGTCATGGGTTCTACTGAATCCTGGTGCCCACATCCATAGATGAAGGAAACGCTAACCTTTGGTCAGGGAACATGAATATAAAGATGCTACTCTTCCCCACATTCAAGCTCATGATTCTGCGCTGTGGTCCCAGCCCCCATGGGCTTGGTGCCGCAGGGAGAGAACTCCTCTTGGAGGAACGGCCCTTGGATAGACTCTTAAATCCCTTGACTAAGCTGCCCTTTCAGAGCTCCCTTGGTGTTATAAGGTAACAGTCAGGACTAGTCCCTTCAGCAGGACTCTCTCTCCGCTCTGTTCCCCAAGCCTCTATCCTTGTCTTCCCTCTTTCCCCTTTCTCCCTCTTCAAACCCCAGTGGCTTAGCATCTGATGGTGAGCCCATCCCCTGGCCACTCTTATGAGACCAGAGATGGCCTCTCATCCTGCTCTCCTTGGGTCCTGACAGGTGAAGCAGCTGGTGCCGGTCCGGGATCAGTCCCTGCAAGAGGAGCTGGCACGCCAACATGCTAATGAGCGCCTACGGCGCCAGTTTGCTGCCCAGGCCAATGCCATCGGCCCCTGGATCCAGAACAAGATGGAGGTTGGTGGCGCCCTACCCGAGTCTGGAGTTCTCACTGAGCTTCAGAACAGCACCTCCCTACCTGGGTTCTGTCTGCACCACCCACTCCACTGTCTGTGGCCTTCATGTCTCCATGCCCAGGGCTGACAGAGTACAGGATGCCAAGGGCTGTTAGAGTACAGGGCTCAGCGGCCCATCTCCGCTGTCTGCCCTTGTCAGTGGCAAAGCTCTTCCTCAGGTTTAGTCTCGTCAGGAGCTAGATGTTGAGCCATCCGTCCCTAGTGAGGGCAGGTGAAGGGTCACACGTGCTTTGTTTCAAACATTCAAGAAACAAGGATCTGGCTTTTTTTTTTTTTTTAAATTGATTTCAACAATAGCCAGGAGACCTTTTCTGTCTCCCCTTTGGGATAAAGTATTAACTTTATCTTAGAGGTAGAAGCTCTCCCCAGTAGTCCGATACCTGTCTGACAGCTCTGCCTATGTCTGCCCGTCCTAGTGCCCACAGCATGGAGCAGACTAGCAGGCCTGAGGACATGTCTCTTCCCTTCAGGAACGTCAGCAGGACTCTTGCCTTACACCTGCTTTGGATCATGTTCCCCACCCCCACCCCCTGCCCCATTCTCTAGACAGACGTGAACTTAACCTTATTTCATCCTGTGATCTTGTCCCTAATTTGTCTGGGACATCCAGTGCCTTGGGCCCACCCTGTCTGTCTCTGTGCACACTGAGTGCACCCTCATACCCCACCTGCCCCCCACATACAGGAGATCGCTCGGAGCTCCATCCAGATCACAGGGGCCCTGGAGGACCAGATGAACCAGCTGAAGCAGTACGAGCACAACATCATCAACTACAAGAACAACATTGACAAGCTGGAGGGCGACCACCAGCTCATCCAGGAAGCCCTGGTCTTCGACAACAAGCACACCAACTACACCATGGAGGTATGGATGGCACGTGGGCAGGCTTGACTCGCCTTGAGACCTTTGCAGGTTGTTTCCTTCCGCACGTCTCCCTCTCTGGTAAATCCTGTGTGAACTCAGGGGACAGTTAGGTCTTTCTATTCACTGTGTGTGGAAAAGCATTGTGAATTGTTACAATCATCAAACAATAATTAATTGTCAACGTTATCGTTATTGTCACAGGAAAGTCATTATGCTTCTTTGCAGAGGAACTTAAATTGTCCTCATTTCTTCCCATTGTTTTTTGGCTTGGGTTTTTGTTGTTGTTGTTGCTGCTGCTGCTGCTGCTGTTGCAATGGATGGTCTCATGACCATCCAGATTCTCCTGGATCTGAATATGTAATTATGAATGACCCGATACTCCTGCTTCAATCTCCTAAGTACTGTGATCACAGGCATGTACCACCACACCCAATCTTTATTAGTTGTTGTAAAAATTAGTACGTAAAGTCAAGACTGTCCCCATTTCTACCGTCTGGTGCCGATCTCCCTGGGAGCCTTTGGGTATAACCAGTGCCCAAAGGCTATTTGGTCAGTGTGAAAATGTCTTCAGTGACAAGTAGACCACGTGTTGAATATTTAATCTACAAAGTGTGGGCCAGAGATGTAGTTTCGTTGTAGACTTTATTTATTTTTGCCTAGTATGTGCAAGGCCCTAGGTTTAACCCCGAGTTCCAAGTATATGTGACATAAATAAAAAGTATTAATTGATTTGCAAAGTGCCACTTTGTAGATTGTCATTTGTAGAAATCTGGTCTCACTCCTCAATATTTCCCACGCTACAGAATCTTGTAAAAGTTGAAACAGTGAAAAAAACATTTTAAGTACAGGACAGTCAAGTTGTTGAGATGGCTCGGCAGTAAAGGCACACGCCGTGAAGCCTGACAATCTGAGTTGAGTTCTAGGAATCTATGTAAAGGAGGGAACCGACTCCAAAATTTTCCTGTGATCTCTGCACACGGACTCGCTACACCAATGATGATGATGATGATGATGATGATGATGATGATGATGATGATGATGATGGTGGTGGTGGTGGTGGTGGTGGTGGTGGTGGTGGTGGTGGTGAACAGAATCAGTACAGCAAACCTATACCAAGCCCTGCTTATTTCCTGCTCATTGGAGTCCCCCTCCTTTCGTGATAACGATGCACTAAAACCTCCTTGACCTAGCTGATTGCCGGTTCCTCTCCTTGACAGCATATCCGTGTCGGATGGGAGTTGCTGCTCACAACTATCGCCAGAACCATCAACGAGGTGGAGACCCAGATCCTGACAAGAGATGCCAAGGGCATCACCCAGGAGCAGATGAATGAGTTCAGAGCCTCCTTCAACCACTTTGACAGGGTACTGCTCTCTCTCGAGTTGTGTGAAAGGCAGTTATTTCTGGAAGAGCATGCGTACTGTTGGTCTGAGTCCTTTAAGACACAGGAATTCCAGGCCGGCTTTCAGGTCTCTCTGTAACTGAGGATGACCTTGAGCCCCCGGTCCTCCTGCCCCCACTTCCCAGTGCTGGATGATGGCAGGTGCTTGGCAACATGCCCAGCTGGTCACTTTAGATCTTGCTGCTCCAAAAAGTTCACAAGGAAACTGGTTGAGTGATACCAAGGGAACTAGCTATCAAACAAGCACTGTTAAGTCCCCATGTCGCGTCAGGTGACCTTACATCAAGGCTTTTGCTTTGTTTCCTGGAGTTAGGGATTTAGCTCGGTGGTAGAGTACAGGCCTAGCAAAGCACAAGGCCCTGGGTTAGGTCCTTGGCTTGGAAGAAAGAAAAAAACAAAGGACAAAATCTACAAAAAGAAACAAATGAGCAAAAACAATGTAGCTTGCTCTGTTTTCTGTAGATCCTCTAACTAGGACACTGTAGTTAGTGTCAATGCTTGGCTGTCTTTAGTGAAAGCACCTGCTTGGGCTGCAGAGCTGACTTGGTGGTAAAGAGGGCGAGCTGTTCTTGCCGAGGACATGGGCTCAGTTCTAACACCCACACAGCAGCTCACACCACCTGTAACTCAGGCTTCTGATCCCCGTGCATATACGCGGTACACATGTCCACTCAGGCATAACATAAACATTAGGTAAATAAGTAAACCTCAAATACGTTTAAATGTAGAAAAGGTTTATTTCCAATAAGCACTGGAAACAAAGTTTTCCTGGGGTCCGTTGGGGTGAGATCAGATATTTAGATTACGTCGTGTTCTCGCTGTACAGCAACATGGGGCTGTGTGTGGTGCCGCATGGCTTTTATCTTGGCATGCAGGGAGCAGGAACAGGTAAATCTCTGAGTTTGAGGCCAACTTGGTCTACATAGCAAATTCAGGCAGGGAGGTATATAGTGCAAAGATGGCAGGATCACGGAGCGCATGGATGGAGAGATCCCTCCACTAGACATCTGGGCCGCTGACTATCATAGAGCACAGGTATGGTCAGAGCTGTGTTTCTGAGAAGCTCATTAAAACTCCAGATGGTAATGGGGGTGGGGGCATTGGAGTGAAGAGAAGGAGCAGAAGCCAGATGTGGCTCCTGAGAAATTAAGGAAGGGGGTTAGGAAGGAACTTTGGGTTCAGGAACAGGAGTGACAAGACCAAGGGCTTGGTGGGAAGGAGACTGATGAGCAACACGGTTATTCCAGACTCCAAGGGCAAGACAGGAGGAGTGCTCATTCGCCAGCTTGGGAAAGCTGGCTCTCCTACCTGGGCAGTGGGAGGCCAGCTTAGTGAAACCAGGCAGTGTGCAGGTAATGATCTCCAGCAAGCAGCCATCTGAGAGGAAGAGAGGAGGGTTCCGACCTACAGGGTTACTGCTCCAAAGCAGCTGCAAGCGCCAGAGCAGGGCACCAAGGGAAGTGGACAGGGGAGCCATGAGCAGAACGCAGGGCTGCAGAGAGGCTGACACTGGGGAGGGCCAGACCCTCAGGCCTGAGAGCCAAAACACAGGTTCCAGTCACAGAAGACAGAACTTCTAATTTTCTAAACTGGCCATTTCCTGAGCGAGCAAAGTCAACTGAATCGCCAGTAAAGACATATTGGTGTTTAAATGTTAGCTGTCCCTCTTACAACTCTGAGAAAATGTAAACAGGAACATTTTCCATCCCAACCAGAATTTGGTATCAGATATCCTCGTTTACAGAGCTGAGACCACCGCCCACTGGGTTTGGGGGAGAAGCTGAGCTAGTCATGTGGATGAAGCCATTACATCTGGCCCTGGGTTCCATTCCCAGAACTTCATCTGGGTAGTAGTTTCCAAGACTGGTTGAGTTTCTCAGTTCAACTCTAGAAATGTTTGCAATATATGCCATTACCAATAGGTGGCAGCAGTGAGCTCCTTTTGCTGCCTTTAATGTGGGTTTTTTCATTATTAGTCTTTATAGCACCTGCCTCTTTTTCCTTTCCTTCCTCTTATTTTATTTTGCAGCGCCTTGTGTGTGTTAGGCAAGCCACTCTCCCACTGAGTGACAGCCAGGTCTCCTCTTCGCTGTTAAAAAGACTACTTTATAATATTCTGGTACTGGTGGCTTTGTCCTCCTGTAAGTCTGGGGCGACCTCTGAGCTTGGCTGGTCACCCTTTCTCTACCACCTTGCTCACTGGGCACTGGATCAGGCAGAGCTGTTCATCTCGTCCCTAACTGTCCTCTCTTTGTTCTTTGCATTTGCACAGAGGAAGAACGGCCTGATGGATCATGAGGATTTCAGAGCCTGCCTCATTTCCATGGGCTATGACTTGGTAAGCCACAAGCTGAAATTCTACAAAGGTCTAGGACCACACCAGGCCTCCATTGTGGGAATGTAAATGTGATACTTTTTTTTTTTTTTTTTTTTTTTTTTTTTTTTCTCCATCTTTATAAACTTGGGTATTTCTTATTTACATTTCAATTGTTATTCCCTTTCTCGGTTTCCGGGCCAACCCTAACCCCTCCCCCTTCCCTTCTATATGGGTTCCCCTCCCCATCCTCCCCCATTACTGCCCTCCCCCAACAATCACGTTCACTGGGGGTTCAGTCTTGGCTGGGTTCATTTTCATATCTCAGAGCAATGCTTTGTGAAAAATCTGCCTATTGTTATGTAAAAATAATGCTAAAATACTAAAAACATATTTTACTCAGTACCTGGCAAGGTTTCCTTAGGGTGAAAACATTAAGGACATGGGCTTTCCTGGTGATGTTTAGAAGCCTCATTGATATAACTCACATACTTCAGTGAAACAACTTAAAATGTACACTGCCAATGGCATCCAGTTTCTTGAGTTTTTTTTTTTTTTTTAAGATTTTATTTTATTGTATGAGTACACTGTAGCTGTCCTCAGACACACCGGAAGAGGGCATCAGATCCCATTACAGATGGTTGTGAGCCACCATGTGGTTGCTAGGAATTGAACTCAGGACCTCTGGAAGAGCAGTCAGTGCTCTTAACCACTGAGCCATCTCTCCAGCTCTGTTTTCCTGAGTTTTAAACGGTGTTTTCCTTTGATATTTTAGAAGATAGAAGAGAGATTTTAATGGCTGGGGATGATAATGCAAGGTTTTAATCCCACCTCTTGGGAGGCAAAGGCAGGCAGATCTTTATGAGTTTCAGGCCAGCCAGAGCTATATAGGGGAGTCTCTGTTTCCAAAAAAAAAAAAAAAAAAAAAAAAAAAAATCGAGGGCTGGAGAGATGGCTCAGTGGTTAAGAACACTGACTGCTCTTCCAGAGGTCCTGAGTTCAAATCCCAGCAACCACACGGTGGCTCATAACCATCTGTAATGGGATCTGATGCCCTCTTCTGGTGAGTCTGAAGGCAGCTACAGTGTGCTCATATACATAAAATTAATAATTTTTAAAAAATCAACAGAGAAACAGACAGACAGGGGACAGATTATAGAAGTGGTCTGCATTACCCTTTGATGAGTTACATGTTTATCTATTTTTGAAACAGTATCTTGTTAGGTAGCCCAGGTTGGCCTTGAGCTTACTGAGATCCTCCTCCCTCTGCCTCTAACCTTGGGCTTAGAGTCCCAGTGGTGTAAGAATAAATTAAATATACAAATTCATAGAACAAGCCAGACTACAGGTGACATATGCCCACATTCCCAGCACTCTGGGTATCTCGTGTAGCCCAGGTGAGGTTAGCTGGGAACTCACTCTGTCCTCCACGCTAGCCTCAAACTTACTATCCTTTCTGCTCAACCTCCTGAAAACCAGAACTACAGGTATGCACCTTGATTATATATAAAACACTGTTGCTTTTTAAGGCTTTTTTTTTTCAGAACTGGGGACATGCTAGTCAATTGCTCTAATACGGAGCTGTACTCAGTCTCTAATGAGCGTTTAAAACACGACCAGCTTTGATTCCTCTGGTAATAAACTAAAGAATGAGCACCGTCTTACATAGTAATTCCAGTTCCCAACTCTGGCTGAGTTACTCTTCCTAATGATGTAATTAGGAAGGGCAACATGGGCTACAGAAAGGACCCACTCCTGATAGGCTGGGGCCTCTGGCAATGATGCTACAACAACATTTAAAACTGATTGGAAATGAACCTGAGTCACCCACAAGACGAACACTTTCCAGAGAGTAAAGAGAACCATGCGGAGGACCCATTTCCATTTCAAACCCTGAATCATTTACTGTCTCTGTACCACCTCCCCATAGGGTGAAGCTGAGTTTGCTCGAATTATGACTCTGGTTGACCCCAACGGACAAGGCACGGTCACCTTCCAGTCCTTCATTGACTTCATGACTAGAGAGACCGCAGACACGGACACTGCAGAGCAGGTCATCGCCTCCTTCCGGATTCTGGCTTCTGATAAGGTCTGCTGGGACAGGCTTTCTTTCCAGCTTTTTAAATGATCTTTGATTATCTGGGGTAGTGAGTACACTTGCACATGGGCCTTGGTGTGCGTGGTGGTCAGAGGACAGCCTCAGACATCAGTCTTGCCTTCACCTTATTTGAGATGTGGACCCTCTTGTTTCTTGCTGTATATGCAAGGCTAGCTTTTCTGCAAGCTTTCAGGGATTCTCTGGTCTTCTACCTCCCATTTCACCATAAGAGCACTGGGATTATAGATGCATACTGTTAAGTCTGGACTTTTAAAAAAGGATCTGTCTGTGCGTGCGTGCATAGTCTGTTCTCTCCTCCTTTACAGGGGTTCGAGGGACAAGCAGCGTTCTCCAGGCTCATGTGGCCCTTACCCACAGATCCAGTTCACCAACTGGATATTTTTAATACAAATTAAGCAGGGGTTTATAGAGAGATAGAAGCTCGGAAAGGAGTAAAGCTTATCCCAGAACATGGGTGAAAGCTTCCCATATGTATATGTTTTTAAAAGTTCCTTCCTTCAATGCCAATCCTACACTTCCTTTAAGGGAAGGTTTTATTTTTCACCTCACAGTGACATATTTTCATATTTTTAAAAACCAGAGCATGAAAGGGTCTCCATTTTCTTATATTTTTGGTTGTGGGCCTAACCTTTAACAACTAAGCCGTCTCTCCAGCCAAGGGTCTCCATTTTCTAAAAACATCAGTTATGTGAAGTCAAATGGTTCACTCCTATGTTCTCCTCAGTTTATGCTGTGAACCAACTTGACCCGTGAGGTGGGGAATTAAAATCGGAATGTTTATGAGAAATGTTGGCAATACTCACTCATGGGCTTTTACAAAGCATCCTGAATTTCCTGCCTGTCTCCTTGCAGACTCACTCTCTGTGAACCCAGCTTTCAGTTGTTATTTGGTAAAATGGGCAGAGTAAACTCCTCACCTGTGATCCTCTACAGTGTGAGAAACGCGCAGATATTGAGACGGCTCACAGTCTAGGTTCTCTGCATTTAATCTGCCCTCCTTGTGTGTTTTTTCCTAGCCTTACATCTTGGCAGAGGAGCTTCGTCGAGAGCTGCCTCCGGATCAGGCCCAGTACTGCATCAAGAGAATGCCCCCATACTCAGGCCCAGGCAGTGTTCCGGGGGCCCTGGACTACACTGCCTTCTCCTCTGCCCTCTACGGGGAGAGCGACCTCTGATGCTCTTTCTGTAACCCCTGACCCTATCAGAACGCAATAAAGGCTCAAGTGTAGGTTGTTACCTGGAAACTCTGACAAACTTTATTAAGAGGTGTGATGGGCTGGATGCGGTGGTGAACGCCTTTATCCCCCGCCGCTGTGAGGCAGAGGCAGGTCCATCTCTGCGAGTTCAAGGACAGGCCTGGTCTACCTGTTGAGTTCCAGGCCCAGCCAGGGATACCCACAAGACCCTGTCTCAAAAACAAACAAACAAACAAACAATGAAAGAGAGACTGGAGTGAGGGAGGGCCTAAGAAGAAAGGTCTGTCTATGAAGTGCTTGCTTGCCCTGTAAAGGTGGCTAGCAGGTAAAGGCGCCTGCAGGAAAGTCTAACGACCTGAGTTTGACCCCTGGATCCCATGGGGCAGGACGAGAGAACCCAAAGTTTTCCTCTGGCTTCCACATGCATATACACACATGCGCCAGGACATACGTGTCCATGCACACGCCCAGAGGGTCTTCCTTGCAGCTCATTCTTTCCCTAGGTCAGGCAGAAGCAGTTTTAATGGGTGTGATGTAGTGGTCCTATTCCCACGGGTTTCTTTCTGAAGGTTTAGCTACATGAAATGAAAGGGTAGGTTGGTTTGTTTCTTTGACTAAGATCGCTTACATACTATCGGAAGGGGGCAGTGAAAATGTGGAAATTGAAACATTCAGGATTCATCACCAGGGAAGCAATTGCTTGCTCTTTTGGTATTCTGAAGGTCTGGTGAAGGTTTGACGTTTAAAATACATCTCTTTGGGGTTGGGGATTTAGCTCAGTGGTAGAGCGCTTGCCTAGCAAGCACAAGGCCCTGGGTTCGGTCCCCAGCTCCGAAAAAAAAAAAAAAAAATACATCTCTTTGCCTTTTATGTTCATGTGGGTATCCTTGGGGGACATGGTTGGGATTCTAGCATGTTTTTTTTTTTCCTAGCTTATTCAAAGATCAGCTGGACTTACCTATAAGTGACATCATTAGTGGAATTAAGCATTATGGGATTGGCCTGCCAGTGGGGAAAAACAGATTGCTCAGAAGATGTTTAACACTTTTTTTTCTTGAGACAGTGTTTCTCTGTGTAGCCCAGTCTTCCTGCCTCAGCTTCCTAATTACAGGGAGATTATGAATATATGTCAGTATTACCCCCTTTTAATAAGCAAAACTTTTTTTTTGAGAGTCTAATGTAGCCCAAGTTGACCTTGAACTCCTGATCCTCCTGCCTCTGCCTCCAAAGTGCTAGACTTACAGTGTGTCCCCCAAGTCAGGCTCATTAAAATCTAAAAATTATTTTATTTATTCTGTTGTTCTTAACATTGTGTGTGTGTGTGTGTGTGTGTGTGTGTGTGTGTGTGTGTGTGTGTGTGTGTGTGTGTGTGTGTGTGTGTGTGTGTGGTGGTCAGAGGACAACTTCTGGAAGCTGGTTCTGTCACATGTAAGTCCCAGGGATCCAACTCTAGTTGTCAGGCTCGGTGGCAGGTGCCTTTACTTCCTGAGCCTTCCTGTTGGCTTTCCTCAACATATTTGGATAGTTGAGTTTATCAATTTTAATTATGTAAATGTGTGTTTTGTGTGGGTATGTGTATCCACACGAGTGTAGGCACATGAGAAGCCCAGAGGTATTGGATCTTCTGGAAGTGGAGTCACAGGCAATTTTAGGTTACCAGACCCAGATGCCGAGAACCGAACTCTGGCCTTCTGAAAGGGCAGTTCGTCTCCTTAACTTCTGAGCCATCTCTTTAGCCCTTATTAATGTTTTTGAAGTGGAGTTTTCAGTCAACTCTTCACTGTATTGGATTGGACAGTCAGATTTGGGGGTGGGGGTGAGTGATCTTTCCTGGGACTAGAAGTTGCCAGAGATGGAGGTGGAGTCAAGAAGAAAAGCGAGGTTTCTGTTATTGTCTCTTGATTTCCTGATGCCCACATTTCCCCCGTAGAGCCTGTCATAGAAGTTTCAGAGAGACAGCTCTAAGTGCTTTGTACTTACTTAAGAAGGAGCTTGCTATAGCTGTTCCCAATGAGACTAGAAAGCTATAGCCTAGGGCACAAGGTAGAGCTCCCCCATGCGGAGTACGGTGAGGCCTGCCATTCTCAGAGGAAGGAGGTAAAAAGTTTTCCTCCATGGCCCCTTTGCATTCCTTTGCTGCCTTCCTCCTGGGAGTCAATAGTACTAGAAGTTAGACCTTCTCCTCTTGGATGGGGCAGTGTCTAGGTCCAGCCCGGCTCTCCTGAAGGACACAGGATTTCATCTGTGCTCCTGCTTGGTGTTTTCGCCTGGTGAGTGTGTGTTAATTTTCCACTCCTGTTGTCCAAACCTATATTGCACGTCACCCCACTTCACCACGCCCCCCCTCCCCTGCCCCGGCCCCCAGAGTTTCCATCATGCAGACAGCTTGCAGTAAATAAAGAAGAAACACCTGTTAAATGTTGGTCCTTGACGACTAGAAAATGAGCTATAAACAAACGAAAACAATTGCTAATTGCAGTTGAAGTGTGAATGGAAAGGGAACAAAGTGTCTAACTGAGTCTGTTTCCTTGGGTTTGATAAGTTTCTGCCTGGAAATTTGTTCTTTTTTTCATTTACCAGTGTTTGCTGATAACCTTACTGACCTTTCACCTTGGCCCACTTTTTTAATTTGCTTCATAATTATTAAGTAGTTGACAGTTTGAAAAGTCTCTGAAATACCTGGGCCTTTGAATTTAATAGCAGGTGCTTTGGGGTGCTGTGGGGAGGGGAGGGGGTGAGCTTTTCACTGTTGTATGTGAAACAGGTGCTATGCTCTAACTGGAACTGTGGAGGAGAATCCAGGAAGCATTCCTCTTAACTAGGAACTTGTGTTCAGGGTGGCCCTAGGCAACCCATCTCTCTAAAATTTTTTGACCTGTCTATAATATCCAGCAAGGGATTGGATAAGTACTACCTAGTGATACTCGAGAAGGGGAATAAACCATGAAAAACAATAAAATATTATACCACCATCCTACAAGTTGTTTTTATTTCTGATCACGAGTTATCAATTAAAGTTGCCAAAGTGTCTCTGTTTTTTTATCATTTTAAAGGATATGCAGGCAATTAGATTAGCTGTAAGCAGACTTCTTATATTCTGAAAGCATTCAGTTGGTGTTGTATTTGCCTCCCTTAAAGAGTCAGAGATGCGTCTTTAAAAGGGGAACAAGAATACCCTTGGCAAGGAATAGGGAGGCAAAGATTAAAACAGAGACAGAAGGAACACCCATTCAGAGCCTGCCTCACAAGTGGCCCATAAATATACAGCCACCCAATTAGACAAGATGGATGAAGCAAAGAAGTGCAGGCCGACAGGAGCTGGATGTAGATCGCTCCTGAGAGACACAGCCAGAATACAGCAAACACAGAGGCGAATGCCAGCAGCAAACCACTGAACTGAGAACGGGACCCCCGTTGAAGGAATCAGAGAAAGAACTGGAAGAGCTTGAAGGGGCTTGAGACCCCATATGAACAACAATGCCAAGCAACCAGAGCTTCCAGGGACTAAGCCACTACCTAAAGACTATACATGGACTGACCCTGGGCTCCACCTGCATAGGTAGCAATGAATAGCCTAGTAAGGGCACCAGTGGAAGGGGAAGCCCTGGGTCCTGCTAAGACTGAACCCCCAGTGAACGTGATTGTTGGGGGTAGGTCGGTAATGGGGAGAATGGGGAGGAACACCCATAAGGAAGGGGAGGGGGAAGGGGATGTTTGCCGGGAAACCGGGAAAGGGAATAACACTCAAAATGTATATAAGAAATAATCAAGTTAATAAAGAAAAAAAGGGGAAAAAATAGTCAGAGATGGTTGGTAGAGTGCTTGCCTAGCATACACGGAGCCCTGTGTGTAAACCAAGTCTGGTGGCCCCTGCCTATAATCCTAGTATTGTGTGGGTAAAAGCAGGGGGGTTGGAAGTTCTAGGTTGTCTCTACCTACACAAGGAGTTCCTAGACGGCCTGGGTTACACGGATGAGACTCTGGCTCGAAAAGAAAAATAAAGGAAGGAGGGGGGTCTCGTTTATAGTGTGTCATACGCTGGTGATGGGGAAGTGGAACTGACCCACCTAGGGCTGAGTGGTACATGATTTAAGAGGAATGTTTAAACAACAGGTCAGTGCGAAATTCCCAGGAGATACATATTTGTTAGATGCGTTTAACCCAGTTCTTCCAGGTTTCACAGGATGACTGTCTGGACTATGACTCAGACATCTGCATTTTCATAAACACCACTGGCCATACTACTTAACCCCCAAGTGAGGGCCTGTGGCTTAGAGGAAAGGTCATTTGACAATTAACACTGGTAGAAATTGGAAAAGCCCTCACTGAGGAGCTTAATAGGAAGCTGTACAATTGACCAGACCAGATCTTTGGGTTGTCTCTTTGTCATTATAAAACTGCTACGTCATAGCCCAGCAGGATGCCTCCTACCTGCAAGGCCAGCGCTTGGGTGGTAGAGTCAGGAGGATTAGCAGTCCAAGGTCACCCATCCTTGGGAGTCAGACTGTCCTGGTCTATGTAAGTCTCTGTTTCAAAATAAGTTCCCACGACAGCAGTGTGGGCCTCTCTACTGAGAAAACGAGCAGAAAACTTGCTTGGGAGGCCATCAAGGCACATGGGTAACTCCTTTTGTATGGCTAGGAACTTCCTGGAAGGGAAGCCACAGAGGCAGATGGATAGGAAGTGGGTCACATGGGCCTTTGCAAGACAAGAGCAGAGAAGGAAGAAGAGTCACACAGAATCTTACACAGAAGGCAGAAAGTCCCTAGGAATACTCAGTGTGAACCTTGAAATGGTACAATGGTCAGAACCTAATTAGAAAGAATTGAATTGAGGATAGGGAAGACAAAGAACGAGACTTCAGAGGTTAGGAGGACTTTGCATTTGTTGGCATTTCCTCTAGGCTCCGCCCCACAGGTACCTGGCAATAGCTAGGTGTGCCCGACAGCTGGCCCCCTCCTCACTCTCTTCTCTTGCTCACTTACCCTATACCTCCTCTCTCCCCATTCCTCTCCCCTCCCTCGATCCAGGAGCTCATGCCCCACCCCTGCCCCAGTCTTTCTCTGTCCCTACTCCCCTCCCCATAACCCTAAATGACTCTATTCTATATTATACTGTCCCGTGGCTGGTACTTCAGGGATGCCTCAGCATGGGCCTGCAGAGGCACCCCCCTTCCTCCACACCATACTGCCTCCACTAAACACATCCCTGGCTTCTTTTTCTTTTTATAAAACGCAACAGCACTGACCCAGCAGCAGGCCACAGGCTCTGCTAGTTATGTCAACTTGACAAACTAGGCTTACCTGAGAGAACCTCAATAGAGAACCAGCCTCCGCAAGGCATTTTCTACGTTAGTGATTGATGGAAGAGGGCCCCACCCATTGTGGGAGGTCCCGGGCCATCCTGGGTTCTAGAAGGAAGCAGGCTGAGCAGACTAGGGCGAGCAAGCTAGCAAGCAGCAATTGCTCTATGGCCTCTACATCAGCTTCTGCCTCCAGGTTCCAGCCCTGTTTGAGTTCCTGTCTTGACTTCTCTTCAGTGATGAACTATGCTGTGAAAGAATAAGCCAGATAAACCCTTTCCTCCCCAACCTGCCTTTTGGTCATGGTGTTTCACCATGGCAATAGAAAGACTATGACAGGCACCACTGGGGAAAAAAATAAGGACAGATCAAACAGGGTGAAAGAGAAGTAAAATCTGTACCAGAACTGGACTTTTTAGTCATTTATTTTGACACGGGGTCTCACTCTAATATAAGATAGTTCAGGGTGCTGTCCCTGACCTTCCTTATATCTCATTGCCAACAGTGAGAGGAATTAGCAGCTATCGAGTTCTGCTCTTAATTCGGACATTTAAGCTGATTAACTGTCGTGAACAACAGCTCCCAGAAGCTGTGTCTTTAAACCAAGCCGTGTGGAGGCTGATTAACTCATTAGGACTTGAGCGGAGGTGGAGAGTGTGCAATGTTTCAGGCCCACCACCTACTTAGATTTATCTTGGACTGTTTTAGTCTTCTAAACAGCCATTCATAGCCAGCCTCTGTGTCAGACCTCATACCTCGTGATTAGAAGGCTAAAAACCTTTTGGACTGTATTAACAAAACACATGCTTCCATCAATCAAAAGTCTAATACCATCAGATAGCCTCTGAGGCAGATAGCAGAGGTTTCCCCGCTGTGCTGTAACCAATGTATTTGTAACATGTCAGATTTCAAAGAAACCCAGAACAAGGCTCACTCAGTACCTGTGGCTCCTCTCCATACCCCAACCTAACCTCTCCAGCCAAGGGCTTCCTCCCTTCCCTCCCCTCTCCTCCCCTCCCATCCCCTCCCTTCCCCTCCCCTCCCTGTGCTTCTCCTTCCTATAAAACTGCCAGGTCAGCCCTGTCTTCTCTTGACCCCCTCTACTCTTCCTCTCTTCCCCTCCCTCCTCTTTTTCCACCCTTGACCCAGTTCAGACTCTTCTAGATACTTCCCTTATATTTACAATAATAACCTCCCCAATCATACCTTGGATTGGTTATGTACTCACTTTTTAATCCATAAAACATCTTGATTTATGAAGTTTTCTTTTTTAAAAGATTTATTTATTTATTATATATATATAAGCACATTGTAGCTGTCTTCCCACACACTAGAAGAGGGAGGGCATCAGATCCCATTACAGACGGTTGTGAGCCTCCATGCGGTTGCCGGGATTTGAACTCAGGGCCTCTGGAAGAGCAGTCAGTGCTCTTAACCACTGAGCCATCTCTCCAGCCCAAGTTTTCTTTGTTTTATTAACCAGCTAAATTTATCAACAAACTTCAAAGGATAGGTGATAATCCCTCCCTCCCTCCTATTCTTTCCTAACCCATTCCATATCTCCCCTCCCACGTATAGCCATCTTTAGTAAGGTGCATAAAACATGCTTGGGTTCTCAAGAAAGTTACCTCACGATCCAAACTATGGCAGCCAGGCATAGCATTGTTTCTGTAGAAGTGCGTGTAGCTGCACTTGAGGGAGCAAGCGCACCCAGGGAGTGGGTTCTCACTGGGCTTATATTCCTACCACAAGGTGGCTTAGCATTCTTATGAGCCTGGTTAATTTAAAGCTACTCAGTAAGAAGAAAGCAATTTTGAGCACAGAGTGTATCTTTGGGCCTTTGAATTGATCTCAAGACTCAGACCCTTGAAGAATCTGATCCCCGCCCCCCCAGCCAAATAGCTTATGTGCAGTTTTTAAAAAGAGTTTGTCAGCTGGGTGCAGTGGCACATGCTTTCGATTCTAGTACTCAGGACACAGAGGAGGATGGATCTCCATGAGTTAGATGCCAGTCTATACTGCATGTTCCATTCTAAGCAGGGCCATATAATGGGACTATCTCGAAAAGCAAGCAAGCAAGCAAGCAAACAAACAAACAAAAAAAATGGAGTTTGTCTTGTTTAACTCTCTTTGATAGAAAAGATGATGGCACAGGGGCTAGAATGATGGTTCAATGGTTAAGAACACTTGCTGGTTTTTCAGACGACTTTGGTTTGTTTCTACCACCCACCGCAGCTCATGACCTCCAGTTCCTCCAGTTCCAGCAGACTTAACTAATGTTTTTGGCCTCTGGTAAAATAAATAGAAACAGAAAAAGACTCTATTTACGTCTTCTACACAAGGATGCTACAGATATTCTAATACATTTTAAAGGTTTACTTTTATTTTATGTGTATGAGTATGTACCTGAATGCATGTGTGTACATCATGCAGGTACCTAAGGAGGCCAGCAGATGGCACTGTATCCCTTGGAACCTGAGTTCTAGAAGCTCGTGAGCCTTCAGGTAGGTAATGGGAACCGTATCTGGTCCTCTGGAAGAGCAGCAAGCGCTTTTAGCGGATGAGCTTCCTCTTCGACCTATGCTATAACTTTAAAGTTTACTAATTGAGTCGGGGGTAGGTGGCTTATTCCTATAATGCCAACACTTAGAAGGCTGGTCAGGAAGAATGCCCGTTTGAGGGTAGCCTGGGCTACTAAACAGTTCTAGGATAGTTTAGGTTACAATGGGAGACCCCCTCTTGAGAAACAAATGGAAAAACCAATCAAATAAATAAAAACAGTGGTGGAATTAAATACATGGAAATGTTAGGCTTTATTTTCCTCCCATGAACACAGCCTTGCTATGTAGCCCAGGCTAGGCTGAAACTCATAAGCCTACTTTCTCATTCTCTTAAATGCTGGGACTATAGGCCTGTACCTCTAGTTACTCCTGTACCACCACTCCTGGCTCTATGTATCTTTTTATTTTTCTAGATACATTTGCTTTTAATCTCTTTACCCATAACTGACCTTACTGAACTATCCTTTGTTTTTAAAACGCTGGGGGGAAAAATGTTGTGTCTTGCAGGTCTTGATGATAAACAGGAGGCTAATTCAAAGCCAAACTGTACTATATACTAAAATTCTTTATTAAAAAATGTTGTGTTTTATTTAACTTTATTTCCTCTGATCCTTCCTTTAAGACCCAGCTACTGTGTGTGTGTGTGTGTGTGTGTGTGTGTGTGTGTGTGTGTGTGTTGTATGTATGTCCGTGCGCTAAGATGAACAAGCCCCTGGCTTGCAGAGCCCAAAGGAGAACATCTGTATCTTCCTTTCTCACTATCCACCTTATTTCTTGACCTAGGATTGTTTTCTGAACCTGTAGCTCACTGGTTTTTCGTTCAGGCCGGCAGCTAGCAACACCCAGAAATCTTCCTGTCTCTGTGTCTCCTAGAAAATACTCAGGTACTTATTTGCCTGTCTTTTGGGACATTTTCTATTTTTTCAATGCTTATTTATTTATGCAGAGTTCTTATTGGCCCACTTTTGCTATCCAAGTGTGTATCTCAACGTTTTGCATATAGGTACTCAATGTTTACTATCAGCGTGGCCATTAGCATCTACAGTACCTCAGAATTTCCATCGTGCACTCACGGGTTTTTAATTTTAATCCCTATTACAAGCCTATAAACTAAGTCACTTTCATTCTAGTCTTGTCTGTGGATGAGGGAGACAAGATATTTAGTGTCAGCAAAACTAAGCTACAATCAGTTTTCTGACTTCAGATTCCCGGCGCCTGATACTGCACCACTGGTGCGAGTGTACGTACTATGGATTTTTCTACTACAACTTGGAGCAGCCTTTGGGAGGCATTTCCGGAACTCAGAGAATAGACGCTCCGGTCTCCATAGGGACCCAGTACTCAGGACTACATCTCCCATAGGGCCACGGAGCAAAGCCTCCGGCAATTGGTTACTCTCAACAGCTTATACTCAGCGGCGAGGAACTAGTGAGGACCAATCGCATGCCGGGGAGGGGGCGGGCCCTCCTGCCGGAGGCTAGATTGAGCGGAGAGCTAAGGGTGCTGCGGTGGCCTGTGGCCGTATCTACGTAGTCTACTCCTTTAAGTCTTACGCTGAGGCCTTGGCAGTAACGCGGAGCTCTGCGCTTGGGAGTTCGGTAAGAAGCGCGTGCCCGAGGTGCAGTACCCGGAGGCCCGGTGTGTCTGCTCCGGAGCTTCAGGGATCTCGTCAGCCAGTTCGTCAGGCCACTAAACGCTGGCTGGAGTCGCCCGCGGTAGGCTTCTTTGGAGATCAAGCTTTCTCTGCTTGAGGAGGACGCTTGGCGGCGTGTCGCCTGCGCTGGTGCAACCGGGTAACACCTCCACCCAGGTCTAGCGGTTCTGTGGGTGCCTCCGCTCTTCCGCCCGGAGCTCCGGGGGGTGGTGGTGGGGGCGGTCCTTGCTGGGTCTCTTTCGTCCCTCACCCACACGCGCACGGTCCGGTCCCGGAGCCGGTCCCGGAGCGTTGCCTTTAGCGCCGCAACTACAAGCAACAACTTCCAGCAGGGCTCCTGGGAAGTTTTGCATGATGTAACCGTATTCAGTGAATATTTACCGATCGCTGTCTGCCAGAGACGAGTTCAGAAGCTGGGAGACAGTAAGGCAGTCTAGACAGTTGAACCACGTGGGATTTTAGTTTTCTTTTCTACTCTTTTGCAAACTCCACCGTTGGCTTGACCGGATTCCCAGTACCCAGGGCTGGGGATGGGAGGTGGAATAGTAATCGTAAATGATTCTGATATTGGTGGCACGGGCTTCCACAATGAGAAAAGACACAAAGGGAGTATAATTTCAGTTTTGAGTGTCTTAAATATTTGGGCAGAGATTCCCGTAAGACGTGTGCGGTAAGACGTAGAAAGGAGAAAATTAGAAATAAAGACATCAGGTTGTGCCTGCAGGCTGGCAGGAAGCCCTCGTTTAATCCCTAGCTCTGTATAAAACTAGACTCGGAAGTAGAAGAATCTTAAGCTTAAGGCTATTCTCTGCCACATAATGAGTTCAAGACCAGCCTGGGTTACATGAGACTGTCTGTCTGTCTGTTTCTCTCTCTCTCTCTCTCTCTTTCTATTTATTTATTTTTGATCCTGTTTATTTTTAAGACAGAACAGTGACTGTGTTATGGCATGGTGTGTAGTCCTAGGAAGAGGGTTGCTATAAATAAGATCACTCTTTTTCATAGGGCTATGGCATAGTTAGTCTTTTAGGGCTTCAGGCTTCTTTCTTTGTTTTTAGGAAAGGAAGAGCAATCTCTATTGCTGTCAGCAGAAAGCCTCTGAAATTTAGAATAGATTGAATAGCGAGTGATCCCTTTGCAGAAAAATGGAAGAAAACGGTTGAACATTTGCACCTGACCCTGCTTCTCCACTTTCCTCCATGGTTGAACATTAATTTCTAGGTTTCTTACCTCCTTACCTGTGGTTTAGAAATATTTCTGCTTCTTTCCCCTGTGTGTTGGCATTACAGCCACGTTTTAACATCCTAAAATCTCTTAGTCACTGATGTCCAGCTTTTGTTTTTTGTTTCTCTCTGCATTATTTCTTATCATATTGTCAAGTCTTAAGGAAGATCTAAGATTGTTGAACTTCCAGGTTGAACTGAAAGCTGATGTTTCCTGAGCTGTGGATATGGTTCAGTGGTGGTGGAATGCTCGCCTGTTGAGAGTCAAGGCCAAGAGTTAATCCTTCCAGCAAGTGGTCAGGGAGAGAGTCTAACCTCAGACCCTTTGTATGAGAAAGTTTCAACTGCAGCTTCTAGTGATTTCTTGGTTTCTTCCTTGCATGTTTTTATGCACTTAGCTAACGATTAATGGGAGAATGTGTAAAAGGAGCCAGTGAATTGATAGCAGCTCAAATCTTCTGCCCTTTAAAAATTAATGTGAAAAAATATATATTTCAAAAAATGAGATAATATGTAAACAGATGCCTATAAAATGTAGCAAATCAGTTCAAACTAGAGATTAGAGGCCCCGCCCCCCCAACCAATGAAAGAAGTTCTACAAGGAACTTGTGGGGCAGCTATTAAAATAGCCAAAGTGGGGAACTGCTGAGAAAGTGTTGAGGTAGTGCTTACAGTGCAGAGAAGAGAAGTATGTTTTGTTCTACTCCATTTTGTCCTGTGAGAGGGGAGTCCTTTTGCAGACCCATGTGAAGGCCATTCTCTCCAGAGGAGCCTTGTTCCTGACACTGCAGCGAGTCACTTACATGCACATATCAGGAACTAATCATCTTATATCTTCTTATTCTTTAAGTTGCTTGGTTTTCATTTGTTTGTTTGCAGTGCTGGGGACCTGCTGTACAACTTCGTACACGCTAGGCAAGTATTTACCCTGAGCTGTATCCCCAGTCTTAGGTAGTTCTCAGGTGCCCCCTGACTTTATGTTCCTTTCATCATCTGATGGGTGCTATAACCAGTTAGTCCTACGTCCATTTATCCTTTTGGATATTTGCTGTAAATACAAATGGCACCAAGTCAAGAAAAGGAAGAAAAAAGAAAAAAACAAAACCTAAAACAATGAAACACCCTATCCTACAAGGCTGTAGGATCTACTCAAACTGAGGAAAATACAATGGGATCTCACTTGGGCTTATACTCCTGGACAGTTCTCGGACTCTTTTCTGTATAGCACTTACTTACATGTACATTAAACATAAAGCTATTTCTGATCGTCTGCTGGAAGTTATTATGAAACACTGTATTCTTGTATTCACCCTTAAAGATGTGTCAAAGAATCCATTCTACTTAGAGTCAGAGCAGTCATCACTTCCCTATTTTTCCGCCAAGATTACAGATAGAATCTTTTCTATTAAGTCGTAAACCACACAGAATATTCTAGACCTAATGAACTAAACACAGAAACTTTGGGGCTGAGTTCTTTACAGAAGAATAATGTTTCAGTGAATGCCCACAGTATGCTAAGGGAAAGGACAATCATTAAGAGGATTTGGTTTTAACTTTACTTATTGTTTGAGGGGTGGTTCGGGTATGTTGGTTTGCAGCTGTTGGTTAAAGTCTCAAGAGACCTGGTCTTTCCTCCTACCACAGTGAGGTGGAGACTCCGGCTCTCAGGTTTACACAGTAAGTACATTTCCTACTGAGTCTTTTCCTTGGCCCAAGGGGATTTACATTTAATAGAGGGTTCTGTTGGTAATTAGGAATGCTGGTCTCTAATGATAATTAGACCTAGTAAAAGATAACCTCCTACTAGAAAAGTCAGTGGCCTCTTATGATAAAGTGTACATTATTACTCTTTAAGGATAATAAACATATGGATGATGTAGAATCGTACTTTGTTGTTGTTTTGAGAAAGAGTCTCATGTAGCCAAGGCTGGCCTCTGAACTCACTGTATAGCAAGAATAGCCTTGAAGTCCTGATTCTCCTGCTTCTGACAGTATTGGGATTACCGGAATGTACCACCAAGCCCAGCTAGCAATAGATTTTCAAGGGCCTAAGGTGCAGAGTTTTGTCTTTAATTCCCACTCATTTATTATGAATACTCTTTTAATCTTTTTGTATTTGCTACTCATGATTCTCTTGCTTCTGTAGACTCTTTCATATATAACTATGTTATGTATTTCCTTCTAGATTTCAGAATTTGTATGTGTGGGGGTTTGGTTTTTATGGTATACAGTGAACTGTTGCAAAGATGG
The DNA here is from genome assembly GCF_011064425.1 of Rattus rattus. NCBI lineage: Eukaryota > Metazoa > Chordata > Mammalia > Rodentia > Muridae > Rattus > Rattus rattus. Next base: position 25,751,169 of record NC_046167.1, read on the forward strand.
AGATTTACATAAATATAGTAGTTAATTGTTTCTGCCTTTTTCCTATCTATCTATCTATCTATCTATCTATCTATCCATCCATATACTCCAGATTCCCCTCCAGTCCATCCCCCCAGGGTTCCCCATCCCATTCCTTCTCCCCACACTTCCCCCCCTGCATTCTCCCCCTCCTCAAGACCCACCCCATCAGATCTCTAAACCTTCTGGGGCCTCCAATCTCTTGGGGATTAGATGCATCTTCTCTGACTGAACCCAGACCTGGGAGTCCTCTGCTGTGTATGTGTTGTAGGCCTCATTTCAGCTGGTGTATGCTATCTGGTTGGTGATCCAGTGTCTGAGAGATCTCAGGGGTCCAGGTTAATTGAGACCGCTGGTCCCCCTATAGGATTGCTATCCTATCCTCCTTAGCTTCCTCCAGCTTTTCCCTAATTCAACCAGAGGGGTCAGCAGCTTCTGTTCACAAGTTGGGTGCACATATCTGCATCTGATTCTTTCAGCTGCTTCTTGGGTCTTTTGGAGAGCAGTCATGGTAGGTCCCTTTTTGTGAATGGCCATAGCTTCAGTAATGGTGTCAGGTCTTGGGGCCTGTTTCTGTCTTTTATGTTCATTCACTGACCCACTAAGAACCAGTTATATCGGTCTAATTATCATTAGAGATGGTATCGTAATTACCATCAGAACCCTCTCTTAAATGTAAATCCCCTTGGTCCAAGGAGAAGGCTCAGTAGGAAAATGTGGACAGTATGCTTAGTGCACTGGGACTTTTTTTTTTTTTTCCCGGAGCTGGGGATCGAACCCAGGGCCTTGTGCTTCCTAGGCAAGCGCTCTACCACTGAGCTAAATCCCCAACCCCCATGCACTGGGACTTTTGGGGATGAGGTTCAGGACAGGGTTTCCCTGTGTAACAGAGCTTTGGCTATCTTGAAGTTCACTAGGGTGGCTTCCGACTCAGAGATCCACCTGCCTCTGCCTCCTGAGTGCTGTGTGGTATGCACCACTATGCCGGGTTGAGTAGGACTTATTTTAGACTCCACACTGGTAGGGCTCGTGATCTGAGTAGGCAGGTGGTTATTTTCAGGGAGAAGAGGAATCAGATAATAGTGAGACTTGGAGTTTACATTTCTGGGAGGGACATTGTCAGTCACAGAAATAGGGATGTGAGCCAATACATTGAGATTGGTTTTGGAAATTAGATTGAATAGTTGGGTATTCTGGGGGAAAATGTCAGGTATCGATAGTTTGAAACTTGGGCCTCAGATTGATTGGTATCTTCAGTAACTAATAGGTCATTAGTGACTGTAGAAAGTAATTTTTGAAGAGTGTCAGAAGAGGAAGCCATATCAGGAAGATGAGGAATCTGCATGTTGGAGATGGGAAGTGGTAGATTGGGGCCACAGGAAGTATTGGGATGTTGCTGATCATATACTCTGTTGGTACTATATTATTACTGTTGCTGTGACGACTACTGTATGGTGAAGGTAACAACAGAAGCTTTACCTGGGCTTAGTGTTCTAGAAATAATAAGAGTCTGTCATGGTGGGGAAGGAAGCATGGCAGCAAGTGGCAGGAGGATCATGGCTGCAGGAGCTGGAAGATCACATTTTACATTTTGACCACAGACAGGAAGCAGAGAGAGTAGAGTGAGACTGTATTCTCAAAGCCCCTAAACCTCCCCAACAGCACAACCAACTGGGACCAAGCGTCAAATGCCTGACACTTTTAGGGACATTTTCTGTTCAATCATCATGGTGCAGAGACAAGGAAATAGCCCAGCTGCAGGAGGAATTTGAGGTGCTTCTAACAGAAGCCATTTGCGTTAGGTTAGTCACTTGTGAGTGAAAAGGATGAGAAGGACTTGGTGCTAAAGTGGAGCAAAGGATGAATTAGCAGAGGCTGGAGGGACTGAAGCGATGAGCCAGAGAAGAGGCCTCGTTTGTGACCTTCCAGGGTTCTGAGAAGCCAGGACGGAAGGGAGAGAAGAGTGGAGTTGGGAGCTTGGGAAGCAGGCAGAGAGGCGGGGAGCTGGAGGGTGCGGGAGGGTATTATTTCCTAGAGCAGAGGTGAGTCAGGATCCCCATGGTAGGACTGCTACTGATTCTGGCAGGAGGTGAACGAGTGAGAGTTGAAGCTAACACTTCGAAGGTGAGGTTGGAATTACCAATCTTTTTCCACTGTAGTAGCTTTATAGAATTAACAAAGGAAGCCCCACAGAGTTAGTGCTTACGCCCCTTAAACAATTGTTGACTTTTCCTGAACTCTGAGACAGAACTCGCTAAGCCTGCTTCACTTTTGGCTTTGTGGTGTGTAAGACAATTTATCGTATAGAGATGTATCATCGTTTTTGCCAGCAGTGTTCCGATGCTGTCCTTACCTCTTTTATGAGCTCCGTGCTGTGAGTTATGGGCTCTGCCTCTTTCTTTTTCCTCTTGTGCTGTTGGAGATCAGACTCGGGTCTTACACACCATGCACTGTCTACCCTTACCTAAATCCTGTTGTTGTAAAAATATAAAAAGTAGGAAAAGTATGGCGTCTTTTATCCCCCACTAGGTCCGACACCGCGGTGCCCCAAGATGTCTGCTAGATATCTTGGTGGAAACATAACCCAACTCCGTGGTGGTGCCCAGTGTCTCCAGCTGCCGCACACTTTCCTGCACTCAAACCGTCACATAAAAGAACACACAGCACAATAACCTCTGATCCAATTGATAAGATATAATTGCCCACCTAAACATACAAAGCCCAGTACCATCCATCCCTTAAGAACATTAGTAACAGCCTGTAATCACAGAGGGGAATCTTTTTTTTTTTTTTCTTTTCTTTTTTTCGGAGCTGGGGACTGAACCCAGGGCCTTGCGCTTGCTAGGCAAGCTCTCTACCACTGAGCTAAATCCCCAACTCCACAGAGTGGAATCTTAACATCAGCCTCTGTTGTTGTCCCTCGGCTCCTCTCTCTCCCCCTCCTGTCTCTTCCCCTCTTCATTCAAGTCTCCTCTTCTTCCTCCAAACTTCTCTCCCGCCCATCCTTCCATCTCATCCAATAACAGGCCTCCTATCCTGTACCTGCCTCTCACCTGTATTTTACAAATTCAATGGAGAGAAGGTTCTGGTGAAGTCACCTGAGTCCTGATTATGTGATTGTCCTTGGGGCAGTGGAATTAGTGTCAAAATACAGATAACTCCTGGGCAAACCACAACAAAATCCCCCACCTAGCTTCTTTCATTCTTTAAAATCAGTTTTTACTTTCTTTAAAGGAGAGATGAAGAAAACCCTGCAGGATGAGATTGAAGCCATTCTTCGGAAGAGGATTATGGTGCTAGATGGCGGGATGGGGACCATGATCCAGCGGTACAAACTAAGCGAAGAAAGTTTCCAAGGTCAAGAGTTTAAAGACCACAGCAGGCCACTGAAAGGCAACAACGACATCTTGAGTATAACTCAGCCTGATGTTATTTACCAGATTCATAAGGTGAGTTATTTCCAGGCCCTTAAACGTTTGAGCAAGTTATTTCATGTATCAGTCTCAGACTGCTGTGGCCTTTGCTCTAGAGAACATGGAGAAAGGACGTGATATATTTGAAAAGCTGGTGATTTATTTGAAAACCAAGTAAAAGTTGCAACTAAAAGTGTCCACTGTGTTGGACACTTGGGGTAAGCAGATGATAAAGACAGGGTGTTTTGTTTATTGTTTGTTTGCTTTTTGGCAGTTAAGCATTTAAACTTTTTTTGAAAAACCATAAATTATGGAACAAATTATAAGTTCCATGTTTGCCTATTAATAACTTGTTAAGAGATACTGAGTGGGTCTTAGTTTGTGCTGCTATAAAAATTCTCAGATTGGGCGGCTCAAACAACATTTCTGTCTGTCTGTCTGTCTGTCCACCCATCCATCCATCTATTCATCCATCTATCCATCTATGTGTGGGTTTTTTGACTGTATGTAAGCATGTGTATCATGTTATTTAATATATATGGGTTTTGACTATATGTTTGTATGTGCATCATGTGTGTGTCTGGTGCCCAGGGGAGCCAAATGCAGGTGTCAGACCCTCTGGAACTGGAATTTCAAATGTGAACTGATGTGTGGGTATTGAGAATCAAACCTTTGTCTCCTGGAAGAGCACCCAGTACTCTTTAATGATTGAGCCCTTTCTTCAGGCCCCAGCATTTATTTCTTATGGTTCACAACAGTGGGAAAGCACATCATTGAGATGCCATTAATCTGTGTGTTTGCTGAGAGCCCTCTTTTGCTTATCATGGGCCTTTCTTCCCATTGTATGGTAGGGTGCAGCAAAAGAAAGCAAATTTGTTTCTTCTAGTGGGGTATGCTAAGGTCTCTCTCTGCCAAGATTCATATGTTAAATTTTAATATGAGTTTAGGAGGTACCTTTAAATTTGTTTTCAGTTTTTTAATACATATACAAACATACAATACTGTATATACATTAATATATTAAATAAATTGTAAGTATATAAGGTATAGATTATATGTTTTATAAAACATATATATTTGAAGTGTATGTATGATTTGGTTCCATATATGTCTATACTGCATGGATGCCTAGTGCCTGTGGAGCCTGTAGAGGGTGTCTGATCCTCTGGGACTGTAGTCACATATGGCTGTGAGTTGCCATAGGAATGCTGGGAATAAAGGCATGCCCCTTGGAAGAACAGCCAGCTCTTAGCCTTAGAACCATCTCTCCAGCCCCCTCCTTTTGCTTTTTAAAAGTAAGAATAAACCCCTGTTTGACATTGCTATAAATTGTTATCCTTCTCAGATAAATACTATCGGTTGGTGCTTATCTTCCTGTTTTTCCTCTGAGACAGGGTTTATCTGTGTAACCCTGGCTGTTCTGGAACTTGCTCTGTAGATCAGTCTGGTCTCAAACTCACAGAGATCCTCCTGCCTCTGCCTCCCAAGTGTGGGAATTAGGACCACTGCCTGGCCCTAATTTTTTTTTTTTATTGCACATTTTATACTGCATAATAAGTGAGTAGAATATGTTTGCTTTAAATTTAATGGTTGTATGTTTAAGTTACTTTTGTCACCTCTGCTAAAATAAAAAAGTTATTTTGGCTCATAGAGAAGGCACAGTTTATTGTGGCAAAAAGGCACGATAGCAGTTGCTTGCTGTATGTCATTGATCCTGTGACATTGTGCTCATTAGGGAGCAGAGGGAGATTTCTTCCTCCAGCTTGGCCTACTTCCCAAGGCTTCTACAACCTCCTGAAAGTGCTATCAGTTGGGACCAAGTCTTTGAACATGAATCTAAGTACATTTTACATCCAGACTGTAGCAATATGCTTTGCACTTGTGTTCTCTTGTTCAGTGGTGCTTTAGATGGCTTTCCCATGTCATAGAAACATACAGTGGCCTTTTCAGTGTCGTATGACATATAATAAAGTTGCATTAGTTATCTCCTTCTTGATGACTGCTATTATAAATGGGCTCATGTTGGTTTTCATTTTTAGGTCTGTAAACATTGTATTCATCAGCTTAGGGAAGACTGAGTTTGTTGACTATTAGAAATCAAAGGAGTCCAGGCTGTGAGTCAGATGGAGATGGAGAGGTTATCCAGGCAGAGAAACAAGGAAGGCAGGCTTTAAACAGCAGAGTGGTAGGATGTCAAGTCTCCGTGATCCGGTGCGTGTGTGTGTGTCTGTGTGTGTATGTGCGCCGGCGTGTGTGTGTGTGTGTGTGTGTGTGTGTGTGTGTGTGTGAGAGAGAGAAAGAGAGAGAGAGAGAGAGAGAGAGAGAGAGAGAGAGAGAGAGAGAAAGGGACCAGAGTTGGTGTCTTCTGAGTGTCCAGGATGTGCCAGACACTTGAAGTGCTGGCTGATATTATGTAGACTTACTGTAGGCAGAAAATGGCTTTAATACTTTGGATGAGGAGGCTGGTACTCAGAAAATTTATGGAACTTGATAGGCAGGATTCTTGTTACTGCCCACCCACTGCCCTTTGAAATATCTATTTATATTTTTCCCCTTAAAAATGGCAACAAGTTGGGCGTGGTGGTGCAGGCCTTTAATCTCTGCAGCATCTCTGAGTTCAAGGCCAGCCTGGTGTCTGAATTGTGTTCTGTGCTTATATAGAACAACACATGCCTTTCCTTGAGATCTCTGTACCTGCTCACATCTCTAATCTTGAGTGTATTGTTTTAAATGTTGGTTAAAATGTGATTGCTTGTTGGGGCCAGGGACTCTAAGTTCAGGACAGCTGACTTCCTGTCTTTTATTGCAGGAATACTTGCTGGCCGGAGCAGACATCATTGAAACAAACACTTTCAGCAGCACTAGTATCGCCCAGGCTGACTATGGCCTCGAACACTTGGTGAGACTTTCATGTCTAAAATGCATATTAGTATTTGCTGCATTGGAGATTGGTAGTGACAAAACCCCCAAGAGGCAGCCAGTCTAATCCCGTCAGGATCATGGTGCCTGTGAGGGTGGTAGTCCATTCATTTTGCACAGTAAGAGTCACACAGCAGTGTGTTCTTTGGTAAAGCAACATAACTGACTGAGCGACTTGCACATGTAAGTCAATGGCTGTGGCTGTTGCAGTACAGAAGTGGGCAATTAGATGAGCCACGAGCCACAGTGCACCAAGCCCGTTTAGATATCCTGGTTTGCTAATCGCATAATCTGAGGAGCCAAGGCAGTTAAAGGAGATGACACAGATCACAGGTCTAGGAGCACATGCCTGAAGGGTCCTTTACTTGTCGTAAGCTGCTTTACATGTATGTACCTAGTTGCTTGCTTTTTCCCAGAGAGAAGTCCACGGCCCTTACTCAGATGAAAAAAAGTATTCATTGTTATTTGTTTAATGTTTTGCTTGAATGTTTGTCTGTGCATTCATGAGTGTGCTTGGTGCCCGTGGAGGCCAGAAGACAGTATCAATTCTCCTGGAACTCAGTTAACAGGTGATAGAAGCTACCATGTGGGTGCTGGGAATTGAACTCAGGTCCTCTGGAAGAGCATCCAGTGCTTTAACTGGTCAGTCTCTCCAAGGCTGGGTTTCCCTGTGTAGCTCTGGCTATTTTGGAACTCGCTCTGTAGAACAAGCTGGCCTCAAACTCAGAGATCTACCTGCCTCTGTCTCTCTAGTGCTGGGATTAAAGTTGTGCACCACCACCCAGCAGAATTTTCAAGGTGTTAATAAACTTCAGAAAGTTCAGAACTGCTTTTCCCCACCATTGTCCAGTGAGAAAATCAGGGCCAGGGAGAGTTACCTTGGGAGCTGCCGCTGCTCGGCTGAGACAGGATGAAACACCTTAGACGTTGGTGTTTTTCCCAGTAGAATACTCTCTCTCCCTCCTTCTCTTTCTCTGTTTTTTGAGACAGACTCCTTTTATAGCCTTGGCAGGATTTGAATTCAGTCTCAGCTTCCCCAGGGATAGGATTATAGGCTACTATCACTGGGTTAGCATATTTTATTAATCGGTAGACTATTTGGCTGGATCAGCTTATTTACCTGCTGGATGTCCAGATATCAGCCTTACTATTATGGTTTCACAGCCCTCCCTAGTTCTTACTCCAGTGCCTTGGTGAGTTCAGATAAGAGTCAGTCAGTTACAGATCCCGTCCTGGGCGGAGGAGAAGCAGGACAGACTAACCAGTGGTTGATATGTTAGGCCTACCGGATGAACAAGTGCTCTGCAGACGTGGCCAGAAAAGCCGCCGAGGAGATAACTCTGCAGACAGGTAAGGGACATTCTTCTTTCTCTGTTGCACACACACAAGTCCTTTTATGTTCTCAACTCTAATGTGCAGGTTTCTCTTACGTGATGTTTGGCCTGGGAGCAGACTATTTACTTATTTGTAGGGAACTACTCTGTATTACCATAGTGAACCATTCAGTGTCTCTGTGACATGACACTGTCCCCATGAGCCTTCAGTTCAGGATTTACTCTCCTACCCTGATGACGCTCATAGCCCGCCTTGGTAGCTAGGCTCATGATGTTCTGTGTACTTAAAGCTGAGATAATTTTTCCCCTTTGACATTATTGGATCATTAAATAGTAACTGGCTGATTTGATTTTGGTTATTATTAGAGTATTTGATCTTATCCCTGTGAAGCCGCCTTCTTCCCCATGCTCAGCTCACTGAAGCAGCGATTGCCTTTGAGCATTTTCCTGTGTAGTCTACCCATGACCTGATTGCTCTTCCTGACTGACGGAGGATATAGCTTAGATTCAGTCTTGCTGGGGCTTGGAAAGTGGTTCCTGAAATAATTAACCTCCTGGCTAGCTGCCACCAGAACACTTCGGCTGGCAGGACGCTCTGGGACAGGAAAAGCAGTAGAAGGAACAGATGTAGAGTTGCTGTCAGTAGCAGAGATGTGAAGACATTGTGAGGAAGTTACTGGCAGCATACTAATGAAGACCAAAGCAATTTACGAGGAAATCTGTTTCGAAGAGATAGTGTTTAAGTTCATGGATTTGCAGAGCCTATTAGCCCAACAGATAGGTGGTCATGGGCTATTGAACCAGTCAAACACAAGTACATTTTCCTTACACCTATAATGCCACTGTTCAGCACTGGGGAAGAGTAAGAACATTTGGGCCTGTAACATTTCCACAGGCTACAAAATGATTTCTTTTCTTTTTCTTTTTCATTGTCTTAGAGTCCAAGGTGGGTCTCAGAAAGTGTTGCAGAGGGAACTCTGACCTATTGACCTCTGCCTCCTAAGTGCTAGAATCCCAAATGTGTGCAGTCATGCCCAGCCACAGAGCAGATCGTCAGCAGTTGGCAGTCTCTTCCTGTGTAGTTGTAAAGCACAGCCCATGTTACTGTGTTACTGACATCATCAGGCAGTGAGTTATAGGACTCCTGGCCTTTGTTCTGATGTGCATGAGCACAGCCTCCCAGGCTGCTACAGAAACAAGTTCACTTCTGACCTAGAGGCAACATTTTTTTAAAGTGTAGACTAGAGTGACATTCATTCTGCTTCATACTAGAATTTCAGGCTTTATAATTGTTAATTTGGATTTAGTATTTATTGAGTTAAAGGCCTGTAGTATAATGCTATAAGGCAGCTCGCATTGTGTTCGGATGTGAGGCACCTTGTTATAGTTAAGACCCCAAGTTTGTCTTGGGAGGAAAGTGTGTCAGTGCACAGCTTTAATAGAGAATGCATGCAGACATATGTGACTTAGAGTTTGGGAGTTCTTTTGAATCCTTAGGCCACTAATACTTATCTGTCCCTTTTATTGTGTGATTTTCCTAATTACGACAAATATGTTAAGATAATTTATCAGCTATCTCAGTGCATAAAGTTAAATAGCCTTTTATTAGTTCAATACAAGTTTTGTTTCAAATGAATTCTTAAAAATTAGGCTTTTAGGACTTTTTAGGTTTCTGATTTATGGGGTTTTACAGCTTTGTATTCAAGGAAAAGTCTCCCCCACCCCCTTCTTTTTCCTTTATTGGGGGCGTTGAGCCAGGATGAGCCCCTCATGTGTGCTAGGCAAGCACCCTACCACTAAGTCCCAGTCATAGCCTGTTTTATTTTGTTTTGAGATTGAGTCTCACTAGGAAGTCCAGGTCAGCATCAACCTCACAGTCCTCCTGCTTCTGAGTACTGAGATTATAGGCGAGTCTTACTGCACTCGATCCTGGAGTCTGTGGGCTCATAGCAAAAGGCCGAGCGACCTGTGATTTCACACTGCTTTTTTCCTCTTTTCCCAAAGGAGTCAAGAGGTTTGTGGCTGGATCTCTGGGTCCGACTAACAAGACACTTTCAGTTTCCCCATCTGTGGAAAGGCCAGATTACAGGAACATCAGTGAGTATTCACGTACACAACAGACCTTGGGGAGGTGCTTCAGTAATGTACTAAGTGAGGCCCCAGAAACGTGTGACTGTACCCGTGTCAAGGGCCTGCAGTACCCAAAAGTTAGCTGCCATTCTTACTTGAGCTTCCTCTCAGTTCTTGGCAATGTGTCAGTTCTTCCCATAAAACTAACTGAAATAGTACGTAAAAGGAAACAGATTGGGTATCAGCGCTTGGTCTACTCTGTAATAACTGCTGTGTTGTTTCTCTCTTCCTCTCCTGTAACTTTTTGGAATTTTTTTTCTTTTTTTAAATCCTTTGTTTAGACAGGCTCTGACACAATAGTTTGGGCTAGGTGGCCTACAACTCTGACTGGTCCATGCTGTTCTCAGCCTTGTGGGAGTCTTTTTATGTCCACCATACCAACTTTTACTTTATCTAAATAAACTAGCCTTATCGAGATAATTACCATATATAAACTTGTTTTGTTAAGGTTTGACCAAAAATTAGGAGTGTAGGTGAGCATTAGCACTGCACAGAAAGGATTGAAAGTCCTAGAACTAATCGTACCACCTGTGGTAATGGATTTTGTGTAGGTGACAAAGCTGGCGAGTTCAGCTTTTGGTATCTCGTGTACAGAATTGTTCATGCTGGGCTGCCTTGCCTCTTTACTAAGAGCGGCTCTTCCCAGGCTGATGTGTGGTCCGTGTTCTCTGGACTGGATGTGACACTGGGGAGCTTGTTTCCAACTGTATGAGTCAGGTGTAGCTATATAGCAAAGACAAAGGGGTTATATAAGGGTCTCTAGTAAGTAGCGAGACACCACGGGGTTTTAAACAAACTTTCCCTAGCTGTTACTGGACACTGTTGGTTGAGTCAAAACTTGTCTTCTGTAGAGGCCTCTTCTCTGAAATGAGCGAGGGTAAAATCCGTGGGCTCACAGCTTTTGTTAGAGATTTACCTGTGATGTATCCAGATGTCACTTACTTATTGCACTGTATATTTATTTGGTGTGTGTCTGTGTGCAAATCTAGATGCAGCATCGAATCACCTGGAACTTGAGTTATAGGCAGTTGTGAGCTGCCTGATGTGTGTGCTGGGGTAGAACTCAGGACCTCTGGAAGAGCAGCAAGTACTCTTAACCACTGAGCCATCTCTCCAGCTCTTGAATCCCATTTCTTAGATTTCCCTCTGACTAGCTAAGATGATGTGTGTAAGAGTGATGTGTTTATTGTAAAGATGTAGAGAACACAGTTCAGCAAGTTCACTATCATTAATTCACCCGTGCCAGACTTGAGCGCACTGCACCCTGGTGTCGTTCAGAGGGTGCGGGTTCCTGACGTGCTGCCTGGGATTTGTTTTTTCGCAGCGTTTGATGAGCTTGTTGAAGCATACCAGGAGCAGGCCAAGGGACTGCTGGATGGTGGGGTTGACATCTTACTCATTGAGACGATTTTTGATACAGCCAATGCCAAGGTAAGTGAAGGGGGAAAGCGGAGTTGGGCGATGGGGTGAAGAGTCTTCTACAGTTAGAAGATAATAATAGCTGTTACTGAAGTTAAGTAAATTTCTTGTGTTTGCTCCATTTTCGTCTGTCTCTGATTGACACCACCACACCTGAGTCTAGAAACCATATTTCCTTTTCTGTGATTTATGTCTTCTGCTCTTTTTTCCTAGACTCTTAAAAATTATGAGAGAGAGAGAGAGAGAGAGAGAGAGAGAGAGAGAGAGAGAGAGAGAGAGAGTGTGTGTGTGTGTGTGTGTCTGTGTGTGTGTACGTGCACACACGGCTGGACATGTCTGTAAGTAACAGGTGCCCAGAGTCCAGAAGCATCTGATTCTGCATATATAAAGCTGGAGTTATGGGTGTTTTGAGCTGCCTGATATGGGTGATGGAATCAAACTTGGGTACCATGGAAGAGCAGTCTGTTGGTTCTTAACCACGGAACTAGCAGATACACAACTGAAAAGACTTAACAGTATTGTTTTTATTGGAAACATGGGTGGCTAAAGAAGAATATAAAGACTAGGTTAGGTGTTTTGTTTTGTTTTGTTTTGTTTTTTTAATTTGGTTAGTTTTTTTTTTTAATTTGGTGGAAAAATACTGAATTTAGAAGTTTTTACATCTGTGGCCTACATTTTTTTATACAACTATATGTATGAGTTTATATATGTACATACACATGTATGTATGCATGTGTAAGGGGGCATGTGGAAGATGTTAGGTAAGCTTTGTGTTATCCTCAGGAATCCTTAAATCTGTAAAGGATGCTAGCCACTTCCTTTAAGATTTCTCATTGTTCTGGATCTGTCCAGTTAGACTGGCTAGCCAGCAAGCCCCAGGGATCCTTCTGTTTCTGCCTCCCCAGAACTGGGATTACATGTGCACCACCACACCCAGCTTTTACAGTGAGTTCTGGGTGTTGAACTCAGGTCCTCATGCTTCTAAGGCAAGTGTTTCATAACTTAACTATCTTTGATGTTTAGAATACTTTGTATACATGTGTGTATATGTGTGGGTATTTAAGTGCCACAGTGTATCAGCGGGCAGCAGACAGTGTCAGTGGACAACTGGGGAGTCAGGCCTCTGTTTCTACCATGTGGTCTCTTGACCAAACTTAGGTTATTGGTCTGGGCAGCAGGCACCTTTACCCAATGAATTGTCTTGTAGGCTTTTTATATTAGAAGTTTCCCTATTGGTATATTTGGAATTTATTTATTTTGGAGTATGAAGTAGAGAGAACATTTCTTTTAATCTTTTTCATTTCATGTGTTTAGGTATTTTTGCTTGCATGTATGCTTGTGCACCATATACATGCCTGATGCCCACAGAGGCCAGAGAGGATGTAGGATACCTGGAACTGGGTTACAGAGGGTTATGAAGTCATATGGGTGTTGGTATTTGAGCCTGGATTATCTGAAAGAGCAGCCTGTGCATTAACCATTGAGCCATCTCTCCAGCCCTGAACAGTTTATTATTTCTCAGTGAAATGAACATACATAAGATGACCTGTCCTGATTAGTTTTTGTCAACCTGGTACAGGCCAGGGTCCTTTGGCAATAGAGAACTTAAGTTGAGAAAATGCTTCCATCAGATTGGCCTGTAAGGAAGACTGTGGTTGAGACTTGGGAAGCAGAGGCAGGCGAGTCTTGGCATTTGAGGCTATCCTGGTCTAGGGCTACACGGTGAAACCCTGTCTTGAAAAACAAAGAAAAACAAAACGAACAACCAACCAGTCAACTAACAACAGCAACAACAAAGAAGATTTTAAGGATCACTTTTTTTTCATTATAAAATAAGAATTTCAGTTTTGTTATTTTTGTAACAGAGTCTTGCTCTGTAGCCCAGGCTGACCTAGAACTGGTCTCATAGGCTGGCCTCAAACTTAATGTCCTTCTAACTTCAGCCTCTCGTGTATTAGAGTTACAGGTGTGCATCACCACATACAACATTCGGTATTGTCTACTTACGAACTTTCCATGTCAAAGAAAGTCAGTGACTCTAAAGATGAAAGGAAGAAGAGATTGAAGATCATTGCTTAGAACTTAAAGCTTGCACGTTTAAGAGTGAAATAGTTTTAAAAGCCAAGTTCATGATGGTCTTTCCTAGTGATATACATCTTTGGTTCACATACCTACCTTTGATGTGTACAAAAGGCTGACAGAATAGGCAGGGCATTTTTATGTATATATGTTTATTTTGATTGAAGGAGGAAAGAAAGAAAAGTTAACTCTAGTTCTTCAAAGCAAATAATTAGCTTGTTAGGTGATCTCAGATTATTTTGATGGTTTGGGGTGTGAACCTAGGCCCTTGTTCATCATGCTAGGCAGGGGCTCCAGTACTGAGCTCTTTTCTTCAATTGAGCATTTGTTACCATGTGCAGTGGACACCCAGAAATGGGCATTACAGTTATGCATTTAGGGGAGATTTTCTTTCCTCAGCTTTGAGTGCATCCTAAAGAAGTCTTAGGAAAGGATGGTTCTGATCAGGCCGTTAGATTGACCTTTGATCTCTCTCAGAAATAAAGATATTCTTTATTTTTTTCTTAACAGGCAGCTTTGTTTGCGCTCCAGAAACTCTTTGAAGAGAATTATGCTTCTCCCCGGCCTATCTTTGTAAGTTCTTAAATTTGTACATGATAACCCCTCGAACTCTTTAAAAAGAAAATGTTTTTATAATTAAGGTTTTTATTGTAGATTTTTTTTCCTCCTCTGTTCACCACCCTTCTGTTCACCTCCCTCCTATCAATAGCCAGCTTCCTTTTGGAGAAAAGGAAAACGAGCCTCGAAGAGGTTCATTGAACAAGCCAGCTCAGTTAGTCCACAGGATCTTGAAGAAAGGACTGAGGATAAACAAAGTCTGATAGTCACTGTGCCTAGGGGCTTATAAGGATGACCAAGATAAAAGGAATGCCACAAAATTCCTCTCTTGTGTTTACCTTGAACTTTGTGTTAGCCCAAATGTAAATATTCTTATCTGAGCTTACTTTCTTGTCCTGATCCAATGTCAAATTCTTGCCAAATTTCTAGAAGTAGCACCAAGAGCTCTCCACATCTCCCCTTTTTTTATTTCATAAACAAGACTGCGTCTGTCTTAGGATATTCTGACAAAACTGTCTTACTTACTCATCCTAGAATACGCATTATCAAAAGCAATGCACTTCTGTCTTAGGTGGGTAAGGCTCTGTGCAGAATCTTACCCATCTTTGACTGCCAGGCTGTTAAATTAATGACTCTGTCTGGGGATCCATTTTTAGTTTCGCATGTGTTTTGGCCACCAACATGTTGATATTATTAAAGGCAAGTTTTATCCCAATGGGCAGGAATAAAAGTATTCCCAGGACAAGAAGGACCAACATGATCAAGCTATATGTGCATTCTTGAAGCTTGACCAAGATGAAAATACTGACCTTAAGCCATGAATAATTTTATCAGCAGTATCTGCAGCATTAAAACTCAGCAGAGCAGCATTCTTTAAATTTATTATATCGTTGTTGCACAGTTAAAATATCCAGAGAAGTGTTAGAATTATGCCAAACACCCTGCAAGTGTCTTCGACTTTGCTCCCAGTTGTAGCGATTGTCATTGTAAATTTTAGGCACAAACTTCTTGGCATTTAGCATGACACTTGGTGGCTTCGTACTCTCAAATGCTGATCCTCCTCTCCGGTACTTTGAGTGTAGGCAAAGAGCATCAGGACGCGTTGCTCCGGGCGCTGTCCTCATCTTCACACTCAGCAGTTGCAGAAGCAGTGCTAGCTATTAGTGTAATCAAAGCTGGTACGCTGGCAGCAGTCACGCCCACTGCCCTCTTGCTTCAGCTTAAGGCCCAACTCGCTTCTTCCAGTATCTGCCAGCATTTTTCAGAATACCGAGCTCCTCTAATACTCACAGGCAATGAAACACAAGCTGGCCGATAGACCACCATAAACGACACGCCAGATTTCAGCACACGAACACAATTAGAAAGTGTATAATCGATGCAGTTTACATTAAATATGGTAGAATAAACAAAAGTAATTTGAACATGGCCAATTAACAAAAGATTAGGAGCTTTGGCACATGCACTGACATTTGTTCAAAATCCAGATCCTGTCATTGTTCTAAATCTAGATCTTATCCCAGTTTTATCTATTGCTAACATGTGTTCATAAAGAACCACAGCTAACTTCCAAATATGTTTCTGAAAATGTCCAGGACCTGATTGCCAAAGACCTAGGAATATCTCCTTTTGTCCAGTGTTTCACTGATACCCAGACTCGTCCATGATTGAGTCAGAATAACTGGTCATATTAAAGGAAGGAGAAAGGTCATTATAACAACTTCTCTATTTGATTAATTTTTCAAAGTCAGTTTCCACAGCCTCCATGTTCTCTGTCCCACAATGTTTAAAAGCTTGAGACAAGGCAGCTTGTCCAGTCTGGGATACAGGCAGGCAAAGGCCGGTCAGGTACATATGCTGAGTACAGCTTCCCTGCCACCATTGTTAGAGCACTCAGCAAGCTCACAGTCAGCATCATTCTCTGTCCCAGTATCAGCGTGTCTCACCAATCACTCTGGAAGCCACCACACACCTTTAGCATCCTGTGGAAACAAACACAGACCTGTCCTCTGCCCCATATTAATAGCAGATTGAGGCCATACCATTGGCCTGTCATAGACTCCTTCCATTTTACCTAGGCATAAGTATGCTGAGTTGTAGGGTGCCATAGACACTCAATAGCAGAGAGTCCCTTGGCATCTAAGGTCAAGAAATTCAAAATAAAATTTTGCAGAAATAAAAGATTGTGGTGAAGGAGTATATAACTCCCCCTTTTTTGTTTTATGTAACTGATTTTTTTTGGGAGACTCTATGGGCTTGTTCCACACTACCTTGTCCTTGAGTATTATAAAGAGTTCCAGTAATATGGGTAATATTAAATCATCAACAAAATGTCTCAAATGTTTGACTCAATAGCCAGTTCCATTATCTGTTCTAATCTGATTTGGTATACCCAGCAGAGAGAAACAACACAAATAATGAGTAATTACATTTTTTGTTGCTTCTCCTGTTAAAGCAGTTGCTACAAGAAAGCCTGAGAAGGTGCCAATATTCATATATATATGTATATATTTTAATTTTCGAAAATCAGAAATATGAATAACATCCATTTGCCATAATTGATTAGGTATGAGTGCTCGAGGATTAACACTGTTATGTGGTATAGGAAGAAATTGAAGACATTGAGGACAAGACTTTACAATTTGACATGCACATTCTCTAAAAATATCAAGATGTCTGAAGCTATTACTATTTTGAGAAAAGCATGCATAGAGGCAAATTGGAACAACTTCTGGTTAATGATTATCCATTTTGTCTAAAAAGTTTGCACATGCAATAGGTCAAATGCAGTATTCTGCAATAACCAATTTTCTTACTGTTTGGAATAAGGAATAAATATTTCATCAGGCTTTTGTGATTGAATTGTAAACTGCCAATGTTCCACTACACAAACACACGCACACAAACACAACTATCAGTTTAAAAAGTTTCTTTTGCCATATGAGAGCATAACCATAATTTTGGAAAGCAAAACCAATTTTTAACAATGTAAACAATCTAGTCGTTCTAAAATCAGTACTAAATACATTGCTTTCATGTTACAAAGTTTGGCTGCCAGTTCTTGTATGTGAATGCATGATGGTGCAGCTTTTAATATATCATTAAAGAAACATTATTTCAAATCCTATCTTTATAAGTCTGATTCCTCGATAGGAATTTCATAAAAATATCCCAATTTAAAGGTATCTTAAGAGAACTTTTTCCCTGGGTTGGCTCATGCCATGTGTTGTTGCCCAGAATGGCTTCCACCCTGAGTTACCAGTTTTAAGCTAACTTTCTATTACCAATATTACAAAATTTTTAATCATACTCAATAACTTATCAGCCAATAATCTATAACCAATCCATGTAGAACATATTTATACATTTAGGATTAGTCAGAAACCAACATGAAGTGGCTACACACTTTTACCTCTTTAGACTAGTCAAAACTTTGTCTAGCTGTAATTTCAAGAAGCCAATAATCACAGCCACAGAGATTTTTTTTTTTTTTTTTTGTAGGAAAAACAGTCATTAGCTTCCTTTCCAGAGAAGCCAAGAAGTTGCTGGCCCCTTTAAGACTGGCTTGTACAGCCAGCCAGCCCCTGGCAGGGCTTCTCCAGCTGTGCTGGACTCCTAGCTACAGGTGCAGGCTCCTAAGGTAGTTTGTCAGTTCTGTCCTGTCAGTTGAGACTGCTTTTTTTTTTTTTTTTTTTAAATACGTTAAAACTAAGTCAAGGGGCAAATGACCAGCAGGTAAAGTTTTAACCATTTTTCTTTTGAATATGAAACATAGCAACAATCAAGCAATGAAACAAAAACATCAACTGACAGACACGGGCAGATGGTGTACCAAGGACAGACAATAGACAGAGGGGAGAGAAAACCAGATGTGCTACCTAAGGGACCCAGAACCAGAACTAAGCATTGCCCCAGTGGTAGCCAGAGAGGAAGGACATATCCCGACCTCCTCCTGTCCCTAGGAGAGCTCTGGAACAGCTTACATTCCTTTTCCTTCTCTTTCTCTAAAAGCAGTGGGGAGGACTGCTTTTCTCAAATTCTCCCTTTCATGTCTAGGGTCTAAACTATCTCTAATCAAGGTTTAAAGACTAAAATCATCTATGAGAATTATCTTCGCTTCTCTAGATTTTAGCATAACTAAACACATACACAAAAAGCATTCTACATTACCTTGTCCCTTTTTACAAGGGTTATTTACTGCTGGCCCAAATTTTCCTTTGCGTGTGCTTCCTTTTGCTGCGGTGTTCTTCACTGTATCCATCAGATTCGAGCTCCAGAGTTGAAAGTGGCATCTGACCAAGCCAGCTCAGTCATCAACAGGGTCTTCAGGGAGAGAGTGAGGATTGAAAAGAAAAGGACAATTAGACAACACTATCACATGACTCCAGCCAGTGGTGAGGCTGAAGCTAAATAGGTTTATTTTTTTTCCAGTCTGCTTTTATATCATTCTAGGTACATACAAAGAATATGGTCATTCCTAAGGCATAAACAGAGTAGTCAAGGAACAAACAAGGCATAAACAGAGGTCCTATGATTACTGCAACAGAGTCTTAACCAGACCTATCTTGATCAAGATACAAAGAATACATTCCTCAGCTATTCCCCAAAGCTCTCCACAGCTGAGGAAGAACAGGCTGTTAAAGGAGGGAAGAGGCTTAAGGATTCATGTTGTTAGGGCTTACCGAGGGATGGGCTCGGCCCTGTGACTCCTGAGGCTGCTTGTGGTTTTCTTGCCTCTGACGCTGCCTTTCTCTGTCCTTCTGTAGTCACTTGGCACCTATGGATTGGGACACTCGGCAGCCCACTGAATGCCGTTGAGTTTGAGTTCCACAGTTCTTGTCCTCATGAAGGAACAAAGAGCTCGCACCTGTTTGTCACACTTTGTCTTTGTGCCCACATTCTTGACCAGAGTCTATATTGCAGCTTTGTTTCCATTGTTAACAGATTTCTGGGACCATTGTTGATAAAAGTGGACGGACTCTTTCTGGCCAGACAGGAGAGGCTTTTGTCACCAGCGTGTCTCATTCAGACCCCCTGTGGTGAGTGACTCTTTCTTGTGCCATTTCCAGGGTGACTGGATTTCCTCTAGTCTGTCAGACTTGACTCTAAGGGCTTCAAGCCACTGTCATGTCGACCTCAGGAGAGCAGCTCCCGTACCTTTTGGGCAGTAAAATGTTTGCCTGTGAGTCTGAAGGTGCTTATAGTTCAAGACCATGCTTGTCTGGGCAGTGCATTAGGTTATTAACAGTTTATATTTTCAGAACAATGATTGCAGAATGTGGAATGTTAAAGGTCAGGTTTTTATTTTTAGTAGAAGGTTATATAGAAGTTAGCAGTCATATAGGATAAGGGCTAACATATGAGAGACTGTTGTTTAATTCTTGACTGTTATCACAGACTCTTTGTTAACAAAGAACATTAGAATCCTGTGTCATTAATTCACCATTTATTGAAATCCTGCTATGTGTCCTTGAATACTGGGTAAGTGAAGTAGTCCTCATCGAGGAGAAACACTTCACTAAATAAGAGTGTAAGACATGGTTCAGTGAGTAAAGGTGCTTGCTGCTAGGCTTGGTGACCTGATTTGATCACAAGGAACTATATGTGGAAGGAGAGAATCCATTCCTGCATGTTTTCCTCTGACTCCCAGATATGCATGTGTCCCTCTCATGTTACCTCTTTCTAAATCCAGATGGTAAATTACATGGTGCTGTATAAAAACACTGAAGGAAATCTGGCTCTGTGCAGTAGTGAGTCCTTGTTTGACTCAGTGACGACTCTTTGGGGATGGTAACATCTGAGCTATGTTGGAAGCTCAAGCCTCAGTTAGGCAGGATAGAAGCATGTGTCAGAGTGACCTAAAGTCAGTATGAGAACTGAATAGTTGATGAAGAAGGCCCATATGTGATGTGTTCTTTGAGCATCTCATGGAACCTCAGATTGGTTTCAAATTCACTGTGGCACTAAGTAGGCTTCCTGCCTCTACCTCCTAAGTGCTGGGATTACAGACATTGGCTATCAAGCCTGGATTTGGACTTAGCAGTCTTAGGGAAGTGTGAGGATTGCTTGAAAGTTGGCGATCAGAGAGTCATGTTTGCTTTAGATCAGGTATAGGTTTATTTAAAAAGAAAAAAAAAGGGTGTAAAACAGAGGTTTCTATATTCCCTCCTTGCCTCTACTTTTATCAGTGTTCCCTGTTAACATCTTGCCTTGGTGTGGTTCAGTACTAATCTATATTAGTATTAAGTATGGAATTACTTTTGTGCATTCTATGGATCTCTCCAAATATGTAGTGACATATATATGCTATTATAACTTTCATGCATAAATATTTTGAATGAAATGATGACAATTCTAATATCTGCTTATTGTTTTTCTAGCATTGGATTAAATTGTGCTCTGGGTGCAGCTGAAATGAGGCCTTTCATTGAAACAATTGGAAAATGTACAACAGCTTATGTCCTCTGTTACCCAAATGCAGGTGTGTTTAAGGTTCGGGTTGCACATGAAGAACTCTGTATTCAAGGCATGGTAAATGGGATGACAGATTTGATTTGAAGAATTTGTGTTGTGGGAATATGTTTGTATGTCTGTGTACAAGCATATATGGGAGGGAGGGAATGGGAGAGAGATGGGGTTGCTCAAGTGTATGTGTTTGAGACTCAACATGAATTTTGGGAGAAAAAAAGAGTATTTGGGTATATATCAGTCTACTTAGACCTGAAAGAACAGTTTTGCACAAGTTGAAGTTTCAAAATAAGATGTAACTTCAGGTACTTAGTCTAGTTATGTCACTGACAAGAGTTTTGCCGTGTGAATGTAACCAGAGAAGCCAAAATAAAAAGGGCCCCTTTCCCGTTTCATTTTATTAGCAGAAAAGCTATGGGTAATGTTATGTTCTAAAGGCTAAGATTTCTAGTTAATGGCACATAAAAACTTCAAAGGTATTTGTAGATCTCAAACTATCCAGTAAATATTGATAATTTGGACTGGGCTTGCTGGATTTTCCAGGGAATGTTTTGAGCACTGTTCAGCTACTTAGAGCTAAAAGTAATTTTCTGTATTTTTTATCCATATGTATACATTAAAAAATTTAAACAATTTTATTAGTATCTGTGTACATAATCAGTATGTGTGAGTGCAATGACACGTGTGTCATGGAGTACATAAGGAAGTCAGAGGATAATTTTCAGGAATTGGATCTCCTTCTGTCATGGGTTTTGAGACTTGAACTCAGGTCATCGGATTGTGCAGCAAATGCTTTTACTTGCTGAGACCTCTCACCAGCCTCAAATCGATATGTTTAAAAATAAGTGTCTGAGAGATGTTTTGGTGGTTAAAAGCACTTGTTCTTTCAGAGGACCTGAGTTTAGTACCCAGCACCCACATTTTTGGCTCACAACCAACTAAACTCCAGTTCTAGGCAGTTCAACACCCTCTTCTGACTCCAGTGGGCACCGGGCACACAGGTGGTACACAGGCATGAATCCGAACAAAATACTCAGGCACAATAAAGAAACCTTAAACACGCATAATATATTCTATTTTCCTTTAGTAACTAAGGGCAGAGCATGAATCCAACAGGAAACTTCATCGAGTATAATGTATAAGGTTATACTAAGGAGAGAAACATTTGCTTTAGATACAAAGAGTCACAGCAGTAGGTAAAAGTTACACATGGGCGAGAGTTCAGATACTATGAGACCTTCTTATGCCTGAAACCCGATTGAAATACTTGCCCGATTTCAAAGGAGACTTGTTTGTAATTGCATCGCATGTCAAATGTTCGTTAGTTCAAAGGCTGTGGGAGTGTGTACAGGGTGTTTTCCACACACACAGCTTTATAAAAAGAATGAATTACCGTGTGAGGAGCTTGGAGGTGGAGACTGAGGCTTCTGTGTCATGTGGAAGTAAATTTCTGTTTAATAGGCAAAAGCAAAGTAAATGTTCTCCATACTTTATTTTGCTATACTATTTCTGATGTAGAAATACTGTGTTATTTACTTCTGCAAGCAATTATCATTTTACTGTCAATATAGGACTTTATAATTTTAAAGCACTTGTTAGGAGAGTTTTGAGTAATGGCTGATGTTCTTTCAGGTCTTCCCAATACCTTTGGTGATTATGACGAAACACCAGCCATGATGGCCATGCACCTGAAGGTCAGGAATACTTTCCTTTCAGTTTTGAGGAGACAGATAGTTATTATATTGTTTGAATTAATAAATTTATTAACTAACTTTGCAGTCAGGCTTGTCTTGCCTAGGCTGCTCTTATAGAATAATAAGAATTGGCCATTCTTATGCCTTAGCCTCCAGAATAGTTGGGATTATGCAGGCATGTGCCACCATGCCTGACGGAAGATGGACTTTAGACAACATATTTAGAAGCAGAATTGTCCCTCAAGATCTAGTCTATAAATAGCAAGTAAGGTTTAGTTACTCTGAGATAAGGTAGTGGAAGCATAAGGGGGGGGGCTTAGCTATCTGCTTACTTATTGATTGGCAGTGGTAGGTGTTGGGACATTCCCAGTGAGGTCTGCTCCAAGCTAAATGAGACGAGACTCTCCTCTACAGTGTTACTTCTGCAACCCTACCAAATGATGACTTCCTCTCTCATTCACTTCAAACTGGTTCATGGACTAAATGTCCATGCGGCTGCCTGTTTTACCTACAAGTCCTCCTCCTCATGACTGTACTTGCCAGTTTTGACTCAGAGACTGTTGTGAGCTGTGACTAACTCAGGAGACTGTTATGAGCTGTGACTGACTCAGGAGACTGTTGTGAGCCATGACTGACTCAGCAGATGGTTGTGAGCTGTGACTGAGGAGACTGTTGTGAGCTGTGACTGACTCAGGAGACTGTTGTGAGCTGTGACTGACTCAGAGACTGTTGTGAGCTGTGACTGACTCAGGAGACTGTTGTGAGCTGTGACTGACTCAGAGACTGTTGTGAGCTGTGACTGACTGAGGAGACTGTTGTGAGCTGTGACTGACTGAGGAGACTGTTGTGAGCTGTGACTGACTGAGGAGACTGTTGTGAGCTGTGACTGACTCAGAGACTGTTGTGAGCTGTGACTGACTCAGGAGACTGTTGTGAGCTGTGACTGACTCAGAGACTGTTGTGAGCTGTGACTGACTCAGGAGACTGTTGTGAGCTGTGACTGACTCAGAGACTGTTGTGAGCTGTGACTGACTCAGGAGACTGTTGTGAGCTGTGACTGACTCAGGAGACTGTTGTGAGCTGTGACTGACTCAGGAGACTGTTGTGAGCTGTGACTGACTCAGGAGACTGTTGTGAGCTGTGACTGACTCAGGAGACTGTTGTGAGCTGTGACTGACTCAGGAGACTGTTGTGAGCTGTGACTGACTCAGAGACTGTTGTGAGCTGTGATTGACTCAGGAGACTGTTGTGAGCTGTGACTGACTCAGATACTGTTGTGAGCTGTGACTGACTGAGGAGACTGTTGTGAGCTGTGACTGACTCAGGAGACTGTTGTGACTGACTGAGGAGACTGTTGTGAGCTGTGACTGACTCAGAGACTGTTGTGAGCTGTGACTGACTCAGGAGACTGTTGTGAGCTGTGACTGACTCAGGAGACTGTTGTGAGCTGTGACTGACTCAGAGACTGTTGTGAGCTGTGACTGACTCAGAGACTGTTGTGAGCTGTGACTGACTGAGGAGACTGTTGTGAGCTGTGACTGACTCAGGAGACTGTTGTGAGCTGTGACTGACTCAGGAGACTGTTGTGAGCTGCCGTTGCTTAGCTCATGCATGTCTCATGCTGGCTGTTTCCCTTTATCTTTTTGAATTTTTAGCTCCTGGCTCTGATGTTTTCTCCTAGACTGTTTCTGAGTCAGTTCCTAGGATTTCAGGATTCATTTTGTTTATTTGTGTCTATCGAGAGGGGTTTTTCTGCAGACTGTACTTGAGCTCGTGACTCTTCTGCCTCAGACTCTGAGTACTGAGATGATAATTTGAATTATCTTAGTAGATAATCTTGGCACTCTGCTGTCTTAGCCCCTTCATTGGCCTCTGGTTACAGCAGATCCTGCTGATCAGTTTGGCGCGTTTGATGGAGCACTTAAAACCTGGCTAATGTGACAGGGGACTTCCTTTTTCTTTTTTCTTTTTTAAATGTTTTTGGGGTTTAGATATGGTTTCTCTGTGTAGCCCTGGCTTTCCTGGAACTTAATGTATGACCAGGGTGGCCCACCTGCTTGTTGGAATGCTTGGTAGTGTGTTCCACTACCACCTGGCCACTTTTTATCTTAAAAAACTTAAAATTAAATGGAAAACTGATACTCATGTTATTTGGAAATGCTTTGTCCGTTTCATATTCATTCTGCCCAGCATATGGGTAGAAAACTGTTTCATTTCTTTATACAGGAAGATAAGATTTCCACTGTGTTTCAGACAACATGAAAGGTTTCCTAGTATCTGAACTACTTCTCAGTGTATCTTTTACTAGGGCTTTGTCATTTTTGTATCTAAAGTAAACATGTTTATCGCTCTTAAGTATGATCTTAGTTATTCAGTAAATGTAAAAAGCACATGCTCGGGTTGGGGATTTAGCTCAGTGGTAGAGCACTTGCCTAGCAGGCGCAAGGCCTGAGTTTGGTCCCCAGCTCCGAAAAAAAAAGAAAAAGAAAAAAAAACCCAAAAACACATGCTCTTGCGTTGAGTTTTGGTGAGTTAGAATTCAGACGGACTTGCTCTTCCTAATGCAGGACTTTGCCGTGGACGGCTTGGTGAATGTAGTTGGTGGATGCTGTGGTTCAACGCCTGATCACATCAGGTAATGGGGTAATGGTTATTTTTTTTTGCTTTAAAATTTGTTTGGTTTTATCTACTGATTGTTTTTAATGATATTTTTATTAACTTTTGGAGAGTTTCACATGTATATAATTTTGATGATAATTACTTTGTACTACTCCTCTGTGCCTCTGAGGCAGGGTCTTGCTATGTAGCTCCTACTGGCCTGGTTCTCACTGTGTATAGCCCATGCTGGCCTCCTGCATCCTGCTGACTTAGCCTTCCAAATTCTGGGATTATGTGTGCCCTTCAATGTTTCTCGTGTGTGTGTGTGTGTGTGTGTGTGTGTGTGTGTGTGTGTGTGTGTGTGTGTGTGTAGTGAAAATAACAGTGTTGCTATGGGGACATTTATCCTTATACTTTATGGATCTCAGAGAGATTAGAATCAGTCAGAGGAAGAGGAGGATGTAGTTTAGGACTCTGCCTTTTTCCCTAGAGTAGACAGTGATTGGACTTTTGGCCAGCCCTCCCTATCCTGTGTTTGCACACATAATCCATTATCTCAACTGAATTACCAAATACTTTTTATTCCCTGCTTTTGTTTACTTGAAAAATTTTTCATTGGAACTTCCTGTGTAGACCAGGCTGGCTTGGAACTCACAGAGATCTGAGAGCCTCTGCCTTCCGAGTGCTGGTATTAAAGTGAGTGCCTGCATACACCTGGCTTCTGTGAGATTCTTAATAACTATAAGGTTATTGTGTATTTGTCTTTTTGGTGCTGTTACTTGCACCCAGGGTTTTGTATATACTCAGCATCCACTCTCATACATCATGCCTACATCTCCATTTTTGTACATCTTTTAACAACGTTTTATTGGTTCTTTGTGGATTTCACATCACGCATCCCAGTCCCACTTACCTTCTCCCCTGGTACTTGTCCTCCACCCTTGCCCCCTCCATGTGGAAGCTGTAGTGCAGCACAGTGTGTCCCATAGGACACCCTTTGTCCATTCTTCTTTGCTTGCAAATGCTCATTGCAGTCACGGGTCTATGGGTCTATGAAGCCCCTGGCTACACCATCAATCCTGGAACCTCACTGGGACCAGATAGCCTGTTGTCCTGTGTCATGGAGATCCTGTATGTAGTTTTGAGTCTGTAGGTCCAGCCCCTTCATACACTCAAGCAGTTGTTCATCAATGGGATAGAGGGCCTGAGAAGTATCAGAGCTGGTCAGCCTGTTCTCCAGGTCTCATACCCCAGGGGGTGGGGGGAGGAGGTCTATAAGCAACCCCACCCTCTACCCACTGCAACCTGGGTCAGCTCTACCCTCTGTCCAGGTTAAGTACAGGGCCCGCTCTCCTGAGTGTTAAAGCCAGTGAGGGACATGGCCAGTTCTCCCACTTTCATGGCCCAGGGCCAGCTCTGCTGTGCTGCCCAGGTGAGGTGCTACTCTCCTGAGTGCTGCAGCAGGTGAGGAGCAGGGACAGCTGCCCTACTCTCATAACCCCAAGGGCTGGGTCTCTTGCTTACTACAGTAGGCGAGGGGGCAGAAGGGCATGGACGGGGAGAAATGCAGCCACACCTGCAGTGTCTCTAGGTTACGTCTTTTATGTTATAGTTGAGGGATCGTATCTTCGGATCACAGATTAACTCTTCATTTTTTTAGATCACTTCCTCTTTAAAAGGAGAAGTAGTTCTAGCTTGTGTATTTGTGTGTTGATATCTATACCTGTGTATTTAACTCCTGCTTTTACTTAGTCATCCACATACTGATTTGGGGGCAGTAGAGTGAGCAGTACCTACAGTTCCTGATAAACAGAAGCTAGATTTTTATGGCTTATCAAAGACATGATTCATTAGAGTTGACAGTGTTACAGAGACTGGATAACTGAAACAGATTTTGAGGAGGGGA
This sequence comes from Rattus rattus, assembly GCF_011064425.1. Lineage (NCBI taxonomy): Eukaryota > Metazoa > Chordata > Mammalia > Rodentia > Muridae > Rattus > Rattus rattus. Next base: position 25,777,705 of record NC_046167.1, read on the forward strand.
GCAATTGTATTTGTTCCTTCCCTGCTGCGTGTCTACTGTAGCTAAAACAAATGCATAGGACTCGATCCCCACACTCCACCCCACACACCCTCTCTAGTGTTTCTCAGAGCTATAGACTTCTTTTGAAGTCATTGAACTGTTGCTTAGGTTGGTAGCAATGATCATGCTCTGTGTGTGGATTTGTAAAGACTGTTTGGGGGCTGGATGAACAGAGGCTTGCAGTTGGCATTGTGCAGACCTCACGGAGCTCCGGGCTCAGGTGGCACAGGCAGTGCAGTCGGCGATGGTAAACTTTTTGTTGCTGAGAAGGCTGACGGACGGATGTCTCTGCTGCTGTACACTTAAGTAGGCATATCGTTACATGCGTGGATATAGTGATGCAGAATTAATGTCATAGCTGGAAACTAGCTTAATTAGATTTATGCTACTGTGAATTAATGAATATGGTATTTTCTCTTTTAATTTAGGGAAATTGCAGAAGCTGTGAAAAATTGTAAGCCAAGAGTTCCCCCTGATAGTGTTTTTGAAGGACATATGTTACTGTCTGGTAAGTCATGAGGATGTAGTTGTTCGGATGAATTTAACGTGCTTATTCTAAGTGGATAGTGATATTTATGCCAGGAAGCTTATGGGATCAAAGAATGCTTAGTTTTCTTGGCACTTAGGTACATTTTTACTAAAGAACTCTTTTTTTCTAGAGATGGGGTAGAAAGATTAATTTTGGGGTAAAAAATGGCCTCAAACTCCCAGAGATCCACCTGCCTCTGCCTCTGCCTCCTGAGTGTTGAGATTAAAGGTGTGTATTACCATGCCTAGCTGTTTTGATTTTTTTCCTGAAATGGTGGTATATTAAGACAGTCTCACTGTATAGCCAGGGGTTACCTCAAATTAGCAATCCTCCTGTCTCCACTCTTTGAGTGTTAGGATCACAAGTATGTGCCACCATGTCTCTCTGAGGGATACTTTTATTAATCTTAGTGGAGATGGTAAACAAGAGGAGTACTGCGGCTTTATCTGACATGTCATTCCTGCTGGATCAGAAGCACTTTGTAGAAGCTCTCAGATCACACAAACACCCTCAACATTTAGTGGTGGTCCTCTCTATTTGCCTGGTAGACAAACCTGCAGATTCTGTGAAAGATCAAGGGCACAAGGCTCATTGGCACTGAGAAAAGTCAGCAGCTGACACTGTAGAAAGCCATTGCTTCCTGAGTCTGTGAACAAACGGCCTGGAATATCTGTATAAACACCCAGTCCGTATTCATAATCTTCCTCCTGCTCATGCTGGTTTCTTTATATAATGCTTTGGCAACCAACTCAAGGGCCATTTTCTTTTTTTAGTGACAGCTCTGATAGATGATGCTAATTTTGTGCTTCATTTTTATGATAATTAAGGCAGAGACACTCGGCTGATTGGTAAGCTGAAAAGTTGTGTGGGCAGTTGTCTCAAGATCCTACTCCTACAAGGCCTTGTGTCCCCAGATCTGCCCGTGGCTATTCGGAGAGACTTTTCCTATAAAACTTTGAAAATAAAGGCAGTGTGAGAACCTTTTCTGTGACACCTCACAGTCTTTTTGTTGTAATGCATCTACATGTATTATCTGGTACTTGCCTTGAATTAGCCTGTGCCGGGGGAGATGCTCTTACTCCTTAGCTTTCAGACGTTGCGGGTAGCATGAGCAGGGTTTCCAGACACAGCAGTAGCTGCACATATGAACTCAGCAGTTAGGGCAGCATGACAAGACCTGCTCAAGCTCGATCCTCTTTTGACTAGAAGTTTCTTCGTGGCTCTCACCCCAGGCCTTTGGTTATGCAAGGACAATGATGACTTTCCTTCATTTTCAGAGGTCGTATGGTTCAGCCCACTAGGGGGTGGGGTAGTTGTAGCACAGAGCTCTGGACTGTTTCTTCCTTTGGAGATCTGTTGTAAGCACAGTTGCAACAAGTAGTCCCTTTCGTGTTCTGAAAAGGAGAGACTGAGCCTGTTTCCCTGTTAGCTCTCCTGCCCCATCTGCTCAGGTGGACTTTTTTTGCTGAAAATATTTTGTTTCATGTCATCCATGTACATTTTCAAGAATTTCTCAAAATGTTTCTCCTTTTAAGGTCTAGAGCCCTTCAGGATTGGACCATACACTAACTTTGTTAACATTGGAGAGCGCTGTAACGTGGCAGGATCCAAGAAATTTGCTAAGCTCATCATGGCAGGAAACTATGAAGTGAGCATCCCGCTGAGGGTCCTGGGCATTGACATACCTCTGGGTGACTGCATATCAGCAGAGTGAGGTGTTCTGGCTGCTGCTAGTGCAGGGCTCTAGAATATGTGAGGGTGCTGATGGCATCTGGTAGGAGGTGAGGCTCCTGGAAGACTTGAAGCTGCTGCTGTTGCTACTGCTCAGAAAGCATTACATTTGGGGCATGGAGGGAGGTGACTCAAGGGATCCAGCTTCTAGTCTTTCATTGTTAAGTAAGTTTGGATATTTGCAACACTTCCATTTTGGCCTCTCTGAAACAGTTTGTTTTACAGAACTGTTCTACAGAAAGTGAAACCTCCTTGGCTTTTTAAAAGATTATATATTATGTATATGAGCATTTTGCTTGTGTGCATGTGTGTGCACCAGAAGAAGGCATTGGATCCCCAGGAGATGGAGTTACATGTGGTCTGGGGAACTGAACCTGGGACCTCTATAAGAACTGCTCAGTATTTTAACTGCTCCTCCCAAAGAGAATTTTTACTCATCTGACTACATCACATACTTACTGATGAAGATATTGCTGATCCCGTAAGCCGTAGGTTAAACCAAAACCAACAGACCCTTGCCTTGAGAACTCTGAATGTTTAAGCTTTGTAATACTGAAGATGAATCAGATTTAATCCACACAGTGCATGCCCAAGACATACATCTGGATAGAGTTTACTTTTCTACAAATAGGAAATTAAAAACGGAGAAAAATGGATGAGGTTTTTAGGTTGTTTCTATTTGTTTTACTGTGACATAATTTTATTTTATTTTTAAGAAACTGGGGCATAGTGATACATATTTTTCATCTCAGTACTTGGAAGGCATAGGCAGGTAGATTTCTCTGAAATCAGGCTGGCCTGGTCTATATAGCGAGACCCTGTCTCATAAAGTTTTTTCTTTTAATTAACTTACTGTGTGTGTGTGTGTGTGTGTGTGTGTGTGTGTGTGTGTGTGTGTGTGTGTGTGTTTGTATTTGAACATTCACATGCAAGCAACTGCATGCATGTGGAGGTCAAGGGACAGCTTGCAAGAGTTGATTCTCTTCCTACACGTTTATGTTTTGGGAATCAAACTCAGGTTGTCAGGTTTGGATTCAAGTGCCTTTACCAGAATCATCTCATTGTTCTTTTAATGATGTTTTTAAATTTCAGGATCTGAATAGATTTAGTTTTTTTTAAAATATACTTATTTTGTGAGCTTATTGTGAGTGTGTGTGTGTGTGTGTGTGTGTGTGTGTGCGCGCGCGTGTGCGTGCGCGCAGAAAAGGGCATTGAACTCCTTAGAGCTGGAGTTAGAGGCATTCTGTGGGCTTGTTTCATGTGTCCTGAGGTACAACCTCAGATCCTCATGGTTATGCATTAAATGCCCTTACTCCTTGGACCATCTTTCTAGCCTATGGATTTAGCCTCACCTCTGCCCAAGAAAGGGTCTTATAACTTCTAGCTGTCCTGGTGCAACTCACTATGTAGACCAAGCTGGCCTTGAACTCACAGTGATCTGTCTGCCTTGTCCTCCCAAGTGTTATAATTAGCCTCATTTTTGGAATTGCTAATTACCGTTTCTTGGCATCCCCTAGAGTTGACTTTTTTAGTGCAGGTGTTAGTTGCCTCGTGGAAGGAAGCTGCTTTGGTGGGCTTCAAGCAGTGAAATGATGTGTGGAAGGGTTACAGAAAGGAGACAGGCCCAGTTGGAGCCAGTGTGTTTGTTTCAGTAACAAAGGACCTCCGGGGAAGGGAGGAATTACTCTGCCTAGACATCTCCTAACCGTGTTTCTCCCTTTCCTCCTCCAGGAAGCCCTGAGCGTTGCCAAAGTACAGGTGGAAATGGGAGCTCAGGTGCTGGATATCAACATGGATGATGGCATGCTGGATGGTCCCAGTGCGATGACCAAATTTTGCAACTTCATTGCTTCGGAGCCTGACATTGCCAAGGTTGTACAAGGGTTATAGTCATTAAGAGTGTTTCCCTTCATTTAGCTTGTCTATCGTACCTCAGAGGGATGCACTTAGCTATTGCTGCTACACTGATTCTATTCCCACCATGGGAAATGGAGCTCAGTTAGAGCTTCCTTACCGCAAAAGACACCTTGTTAGGGTATCAGACTAAGACAGGGACGTGTAATGCTTCAATCAAGGTATTGTGTCTTTGTTTATACTCGTGAAAGTTAGGGCTCATTGATTAAAAGCATGTGCTGTTTCCGTGGAGGACCTGAGTTAAATTCCCTGTACTTATTTCTGCAAGCTCACAACTGCCTATTAACACCAGCTCCAGGGGATCCAACCTCTCTGCCCCCTACCCCCATTTGAGTATACAGTACCCCAGACAGACACAGACATGCACACATATGCACAAAAGTTTGCTTGTTTGTTTTTGAGACAGGTTCTTACTGTGTAGCCCTGGCTGGCCTTGAATTCACAAATACCTGCCTGCCTCTGCCATTAAAAAAAATGCTAAAAAAAAGTGAAAGTCTTTCTGTATTTGTCTTTTAGTATGTTTTAGAGGGTTCCAGCTAAACTTCATTTCATTTTTGGATCATTAAATGAAGCTCTGTGTGTTCTGGTTCTCAACTTGGGTCATGAGGCTTCATCTGTAATGCCCACTACTAGCCTGCCGTGTGTGTGGTGTATGTCTCTGTATGTGTGGTGTGTGTGTGTGATATGTGTGGTGTGTGTCTGTGTGTGTGTCTGTGTGTGTGTGGTGTATGTGGTGTATGTGTGTGTCTGTGTGTGTGTGTATGTGTGTGTTGGTGTTGGTTTTGGGTTTTAAGATGGGTGTCTGCTGTAGTACACATGACTGGTGTTGGTGTTGGTTTTAAGATGGGTGTCTGCTGTAGTACACATGACTGGTGTTGGTGTTGGTGTTGGTTTTGGTTTTGAGATGGATGTCTACTCTAGTACACATGACTGGTGTTGGTGTTGGTGTTGGTGTTGGTTTTAAGATGGGTGTCTGCTGTAGTACACATGACTGGCTTCAAACTCAAATGTAGCCAAGGTTGACCTTGAATCCCTGCTGCATCTACCCTGGACTTTTAAGAGTTTTTTGCTTGCTTTTTGTTTTAAAGAAACTTTCTAGAGTTTCATATCTTTAGATTTAGGTGTCATTTAAAAACAAATTAGGCCTAGCAAGAGCTTAAGAGAAGCCTGTAGTAAGCACTAAATTATATTTACCCATCTTCCATTTGTGTACTAAAACTTAGTAAAAGCTCTTCCACTTTCCTAGAAGTTGCCCTTTGAGACTGTCAGGTTCAGAGTTCGTCTGATTCAGAGCTTGAGTGGGTGGGTGAGTGGAGGCTGTTGATGAACTGCCTTGGGAAGAAGCCTGCCTCACTTTAGAGCTAAGCACCCTGACGAGCTTTTGGTGCTGGCTCCTTCCTCATCTCTGAAGTGAGATGATCAGACCCGAGGTACTCAATTCGTGGCTTGTGGTGCTGAGTGTCTTGTTAACTGTGGAGGACTGGGCTTGTTAGTGCTCTGATTGCTGCACCCACTGACCTTCCTTTCCTGGCTTGTATCTACTATTAAACTTCCTGGGGGACACATTTTAGCCATTAGGATAGAATAAAAAAGGGCTGCTAAGCAGGGAGGCTAAGGAAGATCACAGCTGAAGACCAGCGTGGGCTACATCGTGGGACTCCCCCCCACCCAAGACCCTGCCTCTAAAAAACCCAAAATATGAGTTAAAACCCCAAACTATTTGCAAGCTCTTCCAGACACTGGCCTGGTTATTAATGCCACTGCGTTTGACCCTTTCCAGTAAAGCTCTTTATTGCTAGTGTTCTAAGGAAAAGCAAAATTGGTAGAGGTTTTCTGTTTTGTTTTTTGTTTTTGTTTTTGAAATGGTGTCTTATATCCTACACTGACCTAGAAATCAGTATAAGTTGAGGAAAGCCTTGAACCTCTTATTCTCCCGCCTTCATCTTCTATTGCTAGGATTATAGATTTGTGCCACCAGTTTATGAACTGAGGACCCCTGCGAGAACTCCACCAGTCATGCTATTTCCCTAACCACACCCCCCCCCCTTTAAAACAGTTTAATAATCATGTGTGCGTTTATGGTACTGGGAAACAAAGCCAGGGCCTCACAGGCCAGACACTGTTGCTGAGACAGACCTACCCTCACCTCCTTGTTCTTTTTGTTGTGCCGTATTCTAGCCTCTCTTGCCCTCTTGTGATTACTCGTTTAATCATTATCTTGGTGAGCATGGTGAAGCCGAGGACCGTGTGCCTTAAGTGGAGGGAGTAAGGTACTGACGGACTGCCCTGTTACAGTCCTGAGTCGGTTCTCCTGACAGGCTTATTTCTTTGGAGCAGTGAGTTGTTGGAGCAGAGGCTGGATTAGACCATGGTCTCTCACGTGTTTGTCCTAGTTGTTTGTCTTAGTTTTACTATTTTGGAGGGAAGAGGATTAGATCTGGTTTTCTTTTCTAATAACTTTTTTTTCTGCTCAGGAATTTATTTTTATAAAGAGAAGATTTAATTTGAGTAACTTGACCAGAGGGTCGTTCCCAAAGGGCAAGAGATTCTACCTTAATATGAGTCAGGGTAGAGTTCTTGAAACTAGAGAAGGTGTTTGCCTTAGGGTTGGGTACTTGGAAGTGTACGCTAGGCACAAGCCTTTTGAATTCCCTGTCTGTCCATGCACATAGTCTCCTGTAAGCTGATCTTAATCTAAATATTTGAACTTCAAGCTTAAGTACATATATTAAAATCCTACTTCTAACACCCTAAATTTGTTTATTGTTCCCCTGAAGAAAAAAATAGAATGTTTTTGGAACCCCTCAAAGGGGACTTGTGGTGATATGTGAACCATGATCTTCCTGTCCTCCTGCTGCAGGTGCCCCTGTGCATTGACTCTTCCAATTTTGCTGTGATTGAGGCAGGGTTGAAGTGCTGCCAAGGGAAGTGCATAGTCAACAGCATCAGTCTGAAGGAGGGGGAGGAGGACTTCCTGGAGAAGGCCAGGAAGATTAAGAAGTTTGGAGCTGCTGTGGTGGTTATGGCTTTTGATGAGGAAGGACAGGTAAGTGATTTCTTTTGGGCTGGCACTGTTGTGTCACCCAGGTGAGAAAGCAGTGAGAAAAAACCAGGTCTGAAATAGCTATATGTGTATGCACATAAACATGTACGTATTTTTATCTTTGCATATAAATTTACACACACACACATGTTATGTTTCTGGAAATTTGATTCTTTATATCAATAGAGAACCTCCCTCTCTTTTTTTTTTTTCCAATAGGAAATGGTTGAATTATTCACTAAGTTACTGGACAGACAGCTGGTTATGCATTTGGAAGAAAAACTAAATAGAGTCCTGACCATTCATTTTGTGCTGCTGTAGTAGAATAGCACTACCTTAGTTACTATCTTGTTGTTATGACAACGCACCTTGACCAGAGCAACTTAAAGGCTTTAAGGCTCATGGTTGCAGAGGATTAGAGTCCATGTTCATCATGGTAAGGAGCATGGCACCAGGCCAGCAGGCAGGCAGGCAAGCAGGCAGGCAGGCAGGCAAGCAGGCAGGCAGGCAAGCAGGCAGGCAGGCAGGCAGGCAGACAGGCAGACATGGCTCTGGAGCACTAGCTGAGAGCTTACTTCTGATCCACAACTACAAGGGAGGGAAGGTCTGTGTGAGAGAGCACACAAACTGGGAAAGCCCTCACCCAACACCTCCTCCACTAAGGCCACACCTCTTAATCGTTCCCCAAAAGTTCTTCAGTGTCTGGACATTAACATTACCAATGGCTCCTGAATTGTCGGAGCCAGTCTCAAGCCCGTGACTCAGCTGGTCTCAGGTACTGTTACTAAGAATAAACAAGCAAAAGTCCCTTACAGCTGACTGAGGCATCCTTCATCTCATTCTGCTGAGCTTCGAGTGGGTCTGTGAAATCCCTGAGGGGATCTGAGGCTTACCAGCCTGTGTGTTTCACAGCGCCCAAAATGATGCCTAGTAGGACCTGCTCCCTACAGAGGCCTCTACTAGGCCTCACTCTGAGGTCTGTTTCTTTTACTTGGTGGCCAGAATCTAACTACCGTTCTTGGGGTAGAAGATACCATAAGAATAATATGACAAGGGCTTACCTAGGTTGTAGAGCGGTCCTAGTGTAGCTGTTTTAGCCCTGAAAGCTCCTATCCTAGGAGCATGTCCATGATGTCTTTGGTATGGAACAATATCCCAGTCTATACATTGCATACTCTGTGCCCAGTTGGCTCAGATAAAAATTACCAGACTGTGCCGTCTTTATTTGCCAATCAAGTGAGGTTACTAAAGAGGTCTTCAGGAGACTTAGTGTTCCCATCCAACAGTGGGGTCCTCCCACCATGCAAGGCTCCTAGAGACTAGAGTACATATTTTTAAGAACATCTTTTTGCACATTGAGAGTCTACCCTTGTCATTGTTATGCATTCTAATGGAGTGACAGTAAGCCCAGTATTGTGCCCTTACCTGTCCCATCCTGTCCATACTGTACTTTTTTCTGCACACAAAGCTTGGAACTTAGGAACAGGAAGAAGTTAACAGTATCTGTCATGCTAGTTTTTCTCACTTGCACAGGGTGCTTTACAGCCATTGCTAGTGTACCCAGCTTGTCAGCGTCACCAGTCCTGTGCTCAGGAGCCACTGAGTAAAATAAGGGCCCTGTGTCAGGCATGGCAGTTCCTTTGTTGCCAGCACTTTAGGGGCACAGGCAGGGGGATTTCTGAGAGTTCTAGGGTAGCACGGCAAGTTTCAAGTCATCCAGGACCACAGAATGAGACCCTGTCCCAAAATAAATAAGTGTAAAAAGGATCGAGTGAACATATATTTGTAGATGTTACACAAAAATGGCTCCTATCCCAGGTGGGATGGAGCAGGATAGTTCAAGGCGTGAGGTTTCTTCACAGTTCTCAGATTGGCATGAAATTGAAAACTTAACAACTATTACTTTCAGGGTCTTCCATTTATCATTTTTGGACTGCAGGTGACAGTAGGTAATTAGTTCCATGAAACGTAAAAGGACTAAGAAAGGACTACTGGTTTTCCTTCTGCCCATGCTCAGAACACACTGTGTTAGCAATATTCAGAAATTTGGAATGCAATTTGAAGGGTATGCTGTTTGGAGGTTTGATCCGAAGTCAGCTTTCTTGACAAAATTGAGAAACATTGAGTAAAAGTAGCACTCACTCACTTACTCATCACTCACCCACTCACTCACCCACTCACTCATCACTCACCCACTCACTCACCACTCACTCACTCACCACTCACTCACTCACTCACCCACTCACTCACCCACCCACTAACTCACTCACTCACCCTCTCCTCCCCCCACCCACTCCCTCCCCCTCTCACTCCCTCCCCCCCTCACTCACCACTCACTCACCCACTCACCCACCCACCCACTCACCCACTCACCACTCACTCACCCACCCACTCACCCACTCACCACTCACTCACCCACCCACCCACCCACCCACTCACTCACTCACCCCCACTCACCCACCCAGTCACCCACTCACCCACCCACCCACTCACTCATCCCTTCAACATGGTATGGAACACACAGTCTATGGGGATCCAGTGAGACTGACATTCCAGTTAGTGGAGATAATAGTAGAGAATAAAATAACCAAGAACAGTAAGTTGCCAAGCTAATGTCTCTGGAAAGAGATGCCCCAAGGGAAGGAGAAGGGGGAAGGTCAGAGGTGTGCTGATTTGAAGGAAGTGATTAAGGCAGATCTGAAGGGACAGTTGACTCCAAACTTGTTAGCTGTGAAATACAGTTAGGCCTTGTATGGTCTGGGTAGGGTGGCACAGGATGGAAAGGCTCTGAGATTGCAACAGCATGGCAGGTTTTAGGAGCGTCATAGGAGAAGTGAGGGCAAAGGGTGGAGCTGTGGTGGAGGTAGAGGCCCTGGCTAAGTATGACAGGCTGAGGAGCAGGGCGGTGAGCCTTGCTGGAATCTGTGGTTTGTTTTTTTTAGGGTTCTTTGAGGGGGGAGGAGGAGGATAATTTGTAGGGTTTTGTTTGTTTTTAAGATTTTACTTATTTTATATGTATGAATGTTGCCTGCATGTATGTATGTACATGATTGGCAGGCAGTGTCTATAGATCAGAAGAAGAGTCAATGGTGAGCCTCCTCGTAGGTGATGGGAACCAAACTTGGGTCTTGACTGCTAAGGCATCTTTCTAGCTTTGCTTTTGTTTTGAGACAGGGTCTCATTATGTAGTCCAGGCTGACCTTGAACTCAAGAAATCCACTTGTCTCTGCTTTCCTGGGTGCTGAGCCCAGAACTAATTTGTAGTTGCAACTTGAGATGCATGGTAACAAGCATACAGGTGTGGGGAATAAATGCATGTCATTCAGTCTGCCTTGCAGGGAGACCCAAGACAGCAACAGTGGTGTTTGTGAGTAGTCGGCACATTGCGGGCAGGTCAGGAGAGGTGGGGCACTTCGAGGACTCTTTCCCAGTGTAGCCCACAGAGGCCTGGCACTCATGCATGTAACTCAGGGTGCCTCTACCTGCCAGAGCTCTGCCTCTTCATCCCGTGTGCTAGAATTACATGTCTGATACTCAGCTGCTTATTTTTTAATCTGTCTTTAGAGTTTAATTGTTAAATCACTTCTGTCTTTAGAAAGCCACTTTGTTAGTATGACATATAAATGAAATTTTTACATAAGGAGTAAAATTATTATAGTGAAAATATAAAATCTTTAACTGATTCTGTTCTGAGATAAGTTGAACACTTAAAAGTTTGATAATTGCTTTTAGAAGAAATTCAGTCATTGAGATTTGAGTGATTTTGACAAGTGACATATGCCATTTTCATAGATAACACTTTGCTTTTCTAATGTAAATCACATTTCTGCTTATTTCTCAGGCAACAGAAACAGATGTTAAAGTCAGTGTGTGCACTAGAGCCTACCATCTACTTGTGGAAAAAGTGGGCTTCAATCCAAATGACATCATCTTTGACCCCAACATCCTTACCATTGGTACTGGAATGGAAGAACATAACTTGTATGCTGTCAATTTTATTCATGCAACGAGAGTCATTAAGGTAAGTCTGGGTATTTGCTGTCTTTACCAATGATAGAGCTCAGATCTGTCAACTTGCGTTAATGCATGCTTACAACTCACAATACTGATTTGCTCAGAATAAACATTTCCTGTCCTTAGCAAGTCGTTTTCTAGAATGTAGGGACTGAATCTTTTATAGAATGCTCTTGTAACACACACGAGAATGTATAAAACATTTAGTCTATACAGGAGATAAGTACTTATGAACCGTATAGTAGCTTCACTTTTCTGAAGTGGCCTGAGGCTTCTGTCCCATAGATCCCTCCTTTTCTAAGGAAAATTTCAATTCTCAATTTAATGAAGTAATTCATTCTGATATCTGTTTCTTAGATTTTTTTTTTGGTAATTTTATTACTTATATACATGTTCAGTTTATATTATTATCCATTGTTTTTTGTGTTTGCCAGTGCATGTTCTGAATTCTAGTTTTTACCTGAGTCAGTGCCCACGCTGCTTTTGTAGTTGGCTGTGGACATGGTCTGTGCAGGCTTGCCTCACATGTCAGATGAGGACGACCTTGGAGACAGTCCGCTCCTACGCCATAAGCAGGCGTCTTGTTAGTCCCGTTCAGTTCCCTTTCATATTGTTCTGCCTTTGGTTTGTGGTTTCCATTTTTGAAAATGCTCTCTGGTCCCGATGGTAGTGCTTTTTGTGTTCCTAAGTACAGGACAGCTGTGGTGTGCCCGTGAACAAAATTCTGTTGGTTACGCCTTATTCAGACATAAGTCACAGGGCTGCTTGCCGTGGATTCAGTGTTAATATTCAAGATGCACATCAAATAAAGAGTTTTTAAAGTGTATTTATTTGTATTTATGTATATGTATGTGTACCTGGTTGAGCTTTCGTGTATTACGTATGTGTTCCAAGTGCCAAAGGAAGCAAAGGAGTGTTGGATCCCCTGGAACTAGATTAGCAGTTATTGTGAGCTAGTGGACATGGGTCCTCTTGTCTCTTTACCAGAGCACCGTGCACTCTTAACTACTCTACCATCTCCATCCCATAGGACGCCGTTAGCAGACACACAAAATAAGGTTGTATGTTGATGACCAGCGCTGCCAGCTGCGATGTCAGAAACAGGCCCTCAGAGTTCTAATTAAGTCTGCCAAGGAGTCTCAAAAATCAGCTCTATGCCCACACAGCATGAATTGGCCTCTGAGTTTGATGTTATTCAAGTCATAAAATGCTATTCGACCTCTTTTTGTTTTGGACGGAGGATCTCACTGCATAGCCTAGGATGGTTTAAACTTACGCACCTCTTGCCCAACCCCCTTTCCAGTGCCACCAAGCCCATATCAGCCTCATTTTAAGTTTCATCTGTGTTGTTGCTGTTTTTTATCAGCGTGTAATATGCTCCCGTTTCCCTGAATCACAACTAGCCAGTCGACTGTTGGTAACTGGTGTGTGGACAGTTGTGTTGTGAGCATTCTTGTATTAGGTCAGCGCAAAGTTAATTGCAGTTACAGACAGGAATTTAATCACAGCTAGGTCAAACAGATCTTCATTAATCGAACTAGGAATCAGTATAATCAACTTGATTTTGCCAATGAGAAATAATCATTAAAAAATAAGTGTTTTGCAGGTTGGCCAGATGCTTCAGTGGGTAAATGCGTGTTGTCAGTTCAGTGTGGTGATGTGAATTTACATGTAGTAAGCATGTTTGTGTAGTCAATGCTTTAGAATTCAGTAACTCCTGGAAAGAGTTTTCTGTCCTAATGGTTGTGCATATTTCTGACATGCAAAGCATTATCAAGATTCTTGATGAATGGCAGTATGTTGCTGAGTGATGGGTAAATATGGTAGATAAACTTCACAGCGAGTAGTAAATCATTAGCAGAAACTCATAAAGCAGGACTGCACACTAAAATAGTGTATCACATAACCACATTTATCAAGAGTATATTTTAACATTAAGGAACAGATTTCAACATTGCAATCTTATCATTACGTTTGTACCAACCTGACAAGTTAATCACGTGTGCCTGAGTTCCTCTGTAGCGTGTGTCTAGGGATAGAATGACTACACAGTGGTAAGCTGTCTCCCTGGACACTTAGGCCTGTATCTGAGTGAGAGTTACTGAGGTGGGTTAGAGAGCTTGTTCATTTAAGTTACTGAATCCTTCCACCTTTGCAAGGGTCAGGAATGTATGCACGTGTGCATTTACAGATGCATTCACCTAACCTTTTGTTTTCCCAGTCTTTTATTCAGCAAATATTTCATGTAATTTTCTCTGCTATGCACTACCATGGTCATTATAGAGGTAGTAGAGGTAAAATCAGATGTCGTGTTTTTCCTGCAGCGTTTAAAGTCTAGCAGGAAAAGCTGTTTGTGCTGCAGGGCCTCTGTGACACTGAAGAGGTGATGGGTTACATGGTACAAGAGGATCCAGAGCACACGATACAGCAATGTGGCAGACTGGGCTTCGTCCCTAACAAGCTTAGAGTCAGTTACTTTGCACTTTCTTGCTTTTTACTTTTCCTTTGTACAAAGCTTGTAAGCTATGGCTGATGGTGGCTTTTGCAAACTAGAGAGTCTTTTCATGCTTTTACATCCTTGCCAGGAAACATTACCAGGAGTCAGAATAAGTGGAGGTCTCTCCAACCTATCCTTCGCCTTCCGAGGGATGGACGCCATTCGAGAAGCAATGCACGGTGTTTTCCTTTATCATGCAATCAAGGTACCGTGAAACCAGTTTTGACATAGGTACTGGGAAGAAGGCCCTGTGAGTAAAGTGTTCACTGCATGAGTCTGAGGACTTGTGTTGAAATTTCAGAGCTCGTGTGAAACTTAAGTGTAATAGTAGTTCCTACTATAGAATGAGAGATGGAGACAGGGTCCTTGGAAGATTGTAGCACCAGCTTGGCATGTCTAGTGGTAAACAAGAGAGAGATCCTGCCGAAACAATATGAAAGGCAAGAACCAACACTCCACGTTGTCCTCAGACTTTCATACATGTGCCATGGTAAGTGTGTGCATTTGCACACATAAGAATTTTCAAATAATTGAAACAAAAATGATGGCACTGTAACTTTGACTTAGAGTAGTGCTTACAAAATGAGGGTAGCCTGCTTTGTCTCCTTTAAATGATGCTTTAGTGGAACAGAGTGCCCTCACCCCTCCACCTGTGTCTTGTCTAGGGCTGCCTTTAGACTGTAGCAGAGTTGACTAGCGACTAACTATGTTATAAAGTTGTCCTCTGATCCCCGATTTAGGGTATCAATGGAAATCCTCATTGTCCTTTTTATTGCCCTTAGTTTGGTATGGACATGGGGATAGTCAATGCCGGCAGCCTCCCCGTGTATGATGATATCCATAAGGACCTTCTTCAGCTCTGTGAAGACCTCATCTGGAACAAAGACTCTGAGGCTACTGAGAAACTCTTGCGATATGCCCAGGTAAAGGGAAACATGTCCCGGGGAGTCTTTTCCTGTCTTAGAGTTTATCACTCACTGGCAGTTATTGGACCTTTATTGTAGAATAGGAGCAAACGGAGAACAAATGTATCTCTGGGTCATTGGTTGTCATCACCATGGTTTTTACAGCTCTAGAGAAGCTGTTGCATTAGGACGAGGAGGGAGAAATAGACCTTATCTAGGCTTAGTATTCTGAACCTAGATTTCTCTAAATTGATTTTTGAATTTGAAATAGGTCACATTAAGTTGTAGAAAAGTCGCAGAATATCATAGTCAAAAGAAAACCAAAATCACTTACAATCTTGCCCCCTGAAGTTAACCATTGTAGAATGAAGTATTATTACCTCTAGTCATTTTTTAATATATATACTTGTATGTGCACATATATGGTTTATTGAGAATAATTTTTTCCTACAATATATTTTGATCACTGCTTCCGCTTTTCAACTCTTAGATCTTCTCTGTTTTCTCACCCAACCAACTCTATGCCTCCTTTCTTTCTCTCTTGAGAAAACATACAAATAATAATAACTAATAATAATAAAGAATAAAAAAGCATTCTTCCTAACTCCGTCCTTCATGGTCACTGTTATGTATTGGCTTTATGTCTGTCTTCCTCTCTTCCTGTTATCAGGCCTTCAGTACAGATCACATTCCCCTTCTTCTGCATTTCCTTTAGAAACAATGGAGTGTGACTCTGGCTATAGACTTTTGAGTACTATCTTCCCCCTTTCTGCACTTGAATGAAATTCTGTGACTGGGCCTCTCTTATCTTGCATAAATGTCGCTCCAGCAGTATCACTGCTGGCCAGTCATTCATCATTCAGGTTCTGGTCACCAAGCTGCTCTGTCTGGCTTGCAGGGTCTGAGTAGTAGGAGCTGACCCTGCTTTCCAGGGCCTGCAGACACACGTGTGGGAATCTGAAAGCTGTGGAGCCAGCTCTTGCCTTTCACGTTTACACAGTTTCTAGGGATTGAGGTCAGACCATCAGGCTTCACAGCAAGTGCTTGTTCTTTGAGCCACCTGGTTGCTCAACACTGAGATTTCCTATTTGGTCACCTGGTGCCACCAGCGGAGGGGAAACATAGTGGCGTAATCTACTTGTATTGTGCCTTCGCCCCTTTTCTGGGTTTTTTTCCTGGAGGCTGAGGTTCTCTGAAGGCCTTCATCAGTGTTGAGTTGGTTCTGTTCTCTCAAACTTCCATGTTGCTGTTACACATCCTGTGCTCACTCAGCCCCAGCCCCTGTACATTCAGACATTCTCAGAGCTTCCCCTTCTTTATGTTTTCCTCTCCCTTCCTTATGCTGGTAAAATCTTGAGGTAGATGATCTTACGATGCCAGTGTGTCCACCTCCAGGAACATCCTGCCTTCACTCTAGCCTTTCTTTCTTTTGGGATTCTTTGAGACAAGGTTTCATTATGTCATATATGTTGGCCCGGCACTCAGAGTCCTCCCACCTTAGGTTCCCAAGTGCTAGGGACAGGAGTGGGCCACCACTGCTTATGGCTGCCAGCTCCTCTACAGTTGTGTGTGTGATGTTGATCCTTCCTGAGAGCTGCAGTGTTAGAGAGTAACTCTGTGTCCTAGAAATATTTTGATGCCAGTTGTTAAGTTTTAGGAAAGAGGGAAAAAAAAAATAACCATTACTTTTCTCTACTGAAAGTTCAAATTTAAAATATTTCTTCTTCTCTCTCACCACTTACTTCAGTCTTGATTCATGTTGCACACCCTGGGGTCCGGGAACTTAAAGGAAGAAGAAGACAATGTTTTTTTTTTTTTTTTAATTGCTGCAAAGAGTTCACTGTATACCATCTGTATCCACTTCTTGGTCTTACTTTTAATTCAGACTCATGGCAAAGGAGGGAAGAAAGTCATCCAGACAGATGAGTGGAGGAATGGCTCGATTGAAGAGCGCCTGGAGTATGCTCTTGTGAAGGTGAGTACCAGAGCCTGTCCTGGAAGCCTGGTGGCTCAGTCTGGCTCCCAGGTGCCATTGCTGACCGTAGTTGCAGTGGGAGATGCCCTAGACTTTTGACTGTTGACTTTTAACCTGAAGATGTCTGTCTGCCAGTGTCTAAAGGGGAGTTCCATTTTCATAGATGGGTGTGGCCGGTGCTCTGGAACTCAGTGGCTGTAGTGGGCGAGATAGGCCCACATGCATAACCAGGGCTTGCAATTAGTAGTTCTGAGGTCAAGAACCCTCCCCAGTCCCTGTAGTGAGGCTCTAGAATTCAACTTTTAATTCTTCTGAGAGTCACATATTTCAGTTTGTCGACTATTTGTATCCTCCAATTCTTGAGGATCCTGGGCTTTGGAGGAAGGCTTGTAAGCAATGGCCAGGCAAGAGGGAAAGAAAGTTCCATGGTATTTTGTTTTGTTTGTTTTATTTTGTTTTCATTGCTGATACTTTTTAACTTCACCTTTTAACAATCTTTATCCCGTTGAATCCTGTTCTAGCCAAGTGTTATAGTGAGAGAAGAGACAGATTTATTTATTTGAGACAGGACACTACTGTGTATCCCTGGCCAGCCTTGAACTTAAGGAGATTCTCTTGCCAATGCCTCTTGAATGCTAGAATTAAAGGCATGCACTACCATACCTCATTGAGCAGATACACTTCATAGATGTGTGTATTTATCAGCATATAACCAGTTGCTTGAACGCAGACCTCCGCACATGTTAAGCACATACTCTACCGCTGAGCTACATTCCTCCTCTTCACTAATACCTTTTTTTTTTCTGTGTACTTACCTCCTATTATTAGCTAGGCTCCGAAGATAAATTATATCACAGTGATTGTCAAAAACATGAAGTTGGTGCTTTGCTGATTCTGTAAGTGAGGAAACCAAAGCTTAGTGAGTTGCTGTGTTGGTGATGGAGCAAGGACTCAGACTGGCTGGCTGATCTGGGGTTCACGTTCTAAGCATCTGTGTGATTCTTTCTTTGGTTTTGGCCTTAATACAGTTTTCTGTTTGTTCCCTTCCCTTACTTCTTTCTTTTTTTCTTTTAAGGGCATTGAAAAGCACATTGTTGAAGATACTGAAGAAGCCAGGTTAAACCGGGAAAAATACCCCCGGCCTCTGAATATAATTGAAGGGCCCCTGATGAATGGCATGAAAGTGGTTGGTGATCTTTTTGGAGCTGGAAAAATGTTTCTACCTCAGGTTGGCAAAATAGAGAGAAATTCTAACATTCCCTTTTTTCTGTTTTTCAGTAAATAGTGTTTTCTAAGGTTGCAGAATAGACAGAGCTTGAAAGCATTATCTGGTCACTCCTTCTCTGGGTATATTTAGGAACCATTCCCGGCCAGTCCATCTTCACAGTGTATATAGACTAGAAAGCTTGCAGGCATTCTTAGCACCACACTCTTCTTTTCTGTATTTCCATACTGCCAAGGGCCATGCAGGAGGTGACTGTACGTCTGTGTGGGATGCTTGGAGCCTGCTTGCTGGAGCCTTGCCCCATCTAATCTATGTGTGAATATGTACATGTCTGTCTGTATGTAAGTGTATGTGTTTGTATGTATAAAGTTATTAGAGTCAGAGAGAGAGAAGAGAGGGAGAGAACCTGAGAGAGAGTTTTCTCTTTCCTTTTCTTTCTATCTGCCCCCAAGGAATTAAAAGAGTTCAGAGTTTTCACTGGCCACAGGGAGTGCCAGCCCCAGTAAATTAAGCTTTGTTCCCATAGAGAAGAATCTGCTGAGTAATTTCTCTAATCACTGGCTGCCATTTTAAGCAACCCCTGTCAGTATCTGGACTGCCCATCAACTGCTCTCAGCACTGACCT
The DNA here is from genome assembly GCF_011064425.1 of Rattus rattus. Lineage (NCBI taxonomy): Eukaryota > Metazoa > Chordata > Mammalia > Rodentia > Muridae > Rattus > Rattus rattus. The sequence goes on from NC_046167.1 coordinate 25,796,202, forward strand.
CCATCTGCTGCCTGCCTCAGTTTACCTCCTGGATGTCAAAACTGGCTATTGACACCATACCACCTCTTACCTCAGTGTCCACCTAAGATAAATGTAATATTAATAACAATATTTGACTTGAAAAGCCAGTGGTCATCTTTAAGAATGCATATTTTGAAAATAATGTTACTCTTTTAAATATTAGGTCTTTAAATAGTATGTTTTAAGTAAAGGCATAATTTTTTTTTTTTTTTTTTTTTTTTTTTTTTTTTTTTGGTTCTTTTTTTTTTTTTGAGCTGGGGACCGAACCCAGGGCCTTGCGCTTCCTAGGTAAGCGCTCTACCACTGAGCTAAATCCCCAGCCCCCATAATTCTTTATTATAGCAAGTACTTAAAACTATCATTTAGCAAGTCCTTGATGAGCATCTAGGTAAGGGGCTCTGAAGTATGTAAAAAGCTCAGAGGGCCTCTTCGTAAACCTCAGTTTTAAGTGAGTTAAAATCCTCTTCATAGAATGCTGGGATGAATTGTACTAAAACATGAAACTTAAAAGATGCATTGAATTCAGAGACACAGTAAATTTTTCACTATAGAAATCCAGGAACGTCAAATCAGACATTCTTAAGTGACCAACATTGGCAGTCATGTGATGGTTTGCTAATGGTGCCCAATTCTGCTTTTTTTCCAGGTTATAAAGTCAGCCCGTGTCATGAAGAAGGCTGTTGGCCACCTTATCCCTTTCATGGAAAAAGAAAGAGAAGAAGCCAGGGTGCTTAATGGTTCGGTTGAAGAAGAGGCAAGTCATTTAGTCCAGGCCTGGGGCCTCTTTCAGCAAGCCTGAAAGACTTGCTTTTCTGAGGTTGGGAACATCGTCAGTAAAGCTTTGATGAAGGGTGTTCTCCTTCTGTTTGTGAGCTCAGAGGATTGACTCAGGCCCATCGCAGCAGGTACTCTGCCTGCTGAGTCAGGTTTGGAGGAAGCAGGTTTGCTTTTAGAAAGCCCTTCCTGAATACGTTTTAGGTGTGCCCTTGTACTACATGTAGATCCCATTCATCCTTGCTGGCTACATCACCAGAATCAGCCGTTAGCCTTTTACTTATTTAGAACCCTGTGAAATTCAGACAACATTGGACACCAGAATTCTAAATTAAGAATCTTAATTTGCGGTTGGCTGAATTAGAGAGATGATGCTTGCCTGCATGCCTTTTCTTCCCATCACTTTCTTGTTGCTGTCATTGTACAAATGAACTGTTCCAGGGAAAGAAAGATGCTTATACACCCTGCACTGGGCTCTTTCAAAATCTGAGGTAATCTGCAGTCGCCTAATCTCTCTCTCTCTCTCTCTCTCTCTCTCTCTCTCTCTCTCTCTCTCTCTCTCTCTACCCCCCCCCCCCCAACTCTCAGCAATACCTCAGCAATTTCAGGGTTTAAGATGTAGTCTTTCACTGTAGGAGTGTTTCTATATGAGGATGCCAACTTTTTCAGATGCTAGAACCTATGAGCTCAGTTGAAATCCCTGTGCTAACATGCTAGGGAGGCCTCCTTTGAATTTGTGGGAGGCACAGAGCTTCAAGTAGAGAGCGTTGGGTCCCCAGTTTATCTTTGAGGTGCTTCTGGTATTCCTCTGCCAACACCTGTGTGGCTCTTGAGACCCAGATGGTCTTTCCTGGTGACCCCACCCCTAATGCATGCTCAACTGCTTGCCTTACTTCACAGGACCCTTACCAAGGCACCATTGTGCTGGCCACTGTTAAAGGTGATGTGCATGACATCGGCAAGAACATCGTTGGTGTGGTACTGGGCTGTAATAATTTCAGGTAAGTCAAGATCTCACTTCTTCAATTCCTTCATGTTTAAAAGAGGAATGTAAACGTTTTACTGGGTGAGAGGGCTGGGGTAAGGTATAGCCATGAATGAGGTGGGATTTTTGTTTTGGTTTTTGGTTCTACAGCTATGAACACAGCTTTTCTTTTATAGGTTCATAATTATATATCTCTTAAGTATGTATTTGTTAAAGGACATAGAGAATGGGAAGTAATCTCTAGGGGTCAGGCAGCCGGGAGCCTTCTTGAGAATCTGTTGGACGTAGTCACTCTCACTGCTCATCAGGCTTTTCAGGGCTAGCTTTTACCCTTTTCCACTCAGCAAACTGACCAGGGCTCTTAGGACAGTTGGTAACACAGACTTTCTAGGAAGGCTTTGTCTTTACCTGTCAAACTGCCCTCTATGTCTCTTGATGATTAGGGTTCTCTATGGGACAGAACTGGCAAAATAAACTAATATATGTCTGTATATCAGTAATGAGTTTATTAAAGAGGCAGTTATTAATTATTAATATTATTATTTAGACTTTCCAAATAGTATAACAGTGATGGTTTCCTGACAGTAAGGCCAGGATCCAGTAGTTATTCAGTCAGTGAGACTGGATGTATTTGAAGTCACAATCTGGTGCTAGAGTTCCAGGGAAGTCCTAAAGAGCTGCTAGTTTCCAGTGCACTTTGGAATCCTAAAGAAGTAGAGCGAGGGAAGGTTGACAGAAAGCTGACACTTCCTTCTTCAATGTCCTTCTATGTGGGCTGCCACTGAGAAAGAATGGCCAGATTTAGGGTGAATCTTCTGACCTCAAATGATCTAGATTTAGGGTAGATCTCTCACCTCAAATGATCTAGCCAAGAAAAGTCTCTCACAATGATACCCAGCTGCTAGGGTTTTAGATACTTCAAAGTGTAGTGAAGTGACAAGCAAGGTCAGCCATCACAGTGTTGATGACGTAGTATTTGGAATGATACATGAAGGTAAAACTCCCTTTTTATAACTCAGTAACAAATAATTATTCATAGCAATGTTACTTCCAGATAAGCTAATGGTTTTTATTAAGTTTACATTTTCCCTGGTTCACAGTATGTTTCAATGGAAAAGTCACTAATCCCTGGCCTGGTCCCAGTGTCCTGTCAGCAGTCCTTTGGAGTCATGGCTGCTTTCCACTGTGCCTTTTCTCTGGTGGAGGATCTTGCTGGTGCTATGGCTCCTGTGTTCTGTTTGCTGCTGTCAGCTAGTAGTGAGGCTGCTTAGCCTCTCTCCTCTCAACACTTGACCCGTCTCTGTCTGGAACACTGGTTGGATTCCACTCAGGAAGGCAGAGGCTGGCCGTGTCAGGAGGGCAGCTTTCCCATGGCCACTCTTTCTACCTTTCTTTCCTAGTCTTGAAAATCAGGACTGTAGTTTCCACCATCTACTTACTGTTCATTAAAATGAAGTGTCAGCCTCTGTTCTGTACTGTCACTTACTTGCCAGTATTATTTTCACCTGCATCAACTTTAAATGTATTGACTCATTAATATTCAGATTTTCCATTGAGAAATAAGTTGGAATATTCAGAAGTATTTTGATCAGATAATTGATTGCATGACAGTTGATTTTTAGATAGACTCTCTCAACTATAGAAAAGATAGTTATATACTTTTCCCATTTAACACTAGTTATTGTAAAATTATAAAAAATAAAATGCTGTCTTTTATCCCGACTAGGTTCGGTACCATAGTGCCCCAAGATGCCTGATAAATATCTTAATCTCAGTCAGCAAAGCCTCTCACCCGCTCTGCTCCATCCCATATCACACTGCCGATGGCCTCTCCCTGAGCCTGGCAACAATCTCTCTACCTATCCAGTCCCCAAGGCAGGCTGCCACCATGCCAGAAATATACATCCCAATTCCATGGCGGCCCAGTGTCCCAGCCGCCACACAGTCTCTTAAACTTAATTCACCACAAGAAAGAACACACAACACAATAACTTTGATCCAATTGATAAGATACAATTGCCCACCTAAGCATACAAAGCCCTGTACACATCCATCCCTTAAGAACATCCACAACAACCTGTAAAGGTGCAGAGTGGAATCTCAACATCCGCCTCCATGTTCTCCCGCGGCTTCCTCCTCCAGTTTCCTTCCCTTCCAGTCTCCTCTTCCCGCAAACTTTTTCTCCCGCCCATCTTCCCTTCTTGTCCAATGACAGGCCTCATTCTATCTTGTACCTGCCTTCACCTGTGACATCATCCTACACTAGTTATATAAGAAAATCTGCCTATTGGCAGAGAAAGGGTAGCTCATGGTAATCTAGTCTCTCCTCAGGACCTCATGGTGTTATGAGTAATAGAGAGAGGCCTTTCACTTGTCATATTTTGAAGAAAGGACTTTCAAGAATTTAGTTTTTAAAAGTAAGAATGGGCTAGGTATGCTGGTGCATGTATTTAATCCCATAGCTTTAGATCCCACTTCATGCAGAGGTGGGTGGACAGCAGAGTGAGTTCCAGGCCAGCCTGGGCAAGCAAAGCTTCCTTCTTCCGTGTCCTTTCATGTAGGCTGCCACCAGAAGTTATGGCCCAGATTTAGGATAGATATTCTGACTTCAAATGATCCAAATTTAGGATGGGGCGGAGGGAGAGAAGGGGGAAACAACAGTAATAGACCCTGTGAGTACTGCTTAACTTAACCTCAAGTGGAAGGGAAAAAAAAAAGGACTCACAGCTGGGCGCTGGACTGGTAGGCTGCTTCCATCTAGTGGTCGGTTGTGGGAATTGCAGGGACAGCAGTCTGGAAGTGGCAGCATCTGTACTCCTTCCTTTCCCCTTTCCTGCCTCCACCTACCTCTTTCCATTTTTAGTTAACAAGAAATATATATTCCTAAGTTACAATTACAAAGCACAGTATGACATTAAAACACATGTGTACAATATATACTGATCTAGCGTTTGTTGCCGTGTGTATCCTTACTGAAGAGGACTTACTCTTCCCGGTTCTTCATAATTAATGCACAGTAGGTTGTGTGCAGAGGAACCTGCACTGCTATGGCACATGAGAGCTCATCCTTCTGCACCCAGCTCTTTATTCCCCTCCTCCTCACCCTGTTTACCTCTGTTAACTACTCTTCAACTTTCTCATACTGCAGGGTCAACTCAAGTTTCTTCACTTGAGAGGAAAGAGATCATATTTCTGTATCTGGATTGTTTTACTTAACATAATGACCACCAGTTCCATTTTCCTGAAAATGATAGAGTTCATTCTTTTTATGCCTGAGTAGTATTTCATTCCATGTGACTACTGCATTTTCTTTACCAGTTTATTCATTGATGGAGGCTTAAGTCATCTTGGGTATATGCACAGTTTTGCTTTTCTTTATGATTGCTCTGAATAGGAAAATAACTAGTTTTTCTCTTTATTTTCTAAATTCTTTGTAATTTAAAGTAGCACTGGATACCATGTAACCCCATGAGGGGTAACTCATGTTCTGTAACTTTTTTTTCAAATTTGAATCCCTAGAACAATGCATACCTAAATCAAACCCCCCCGCCCCCGTTTTTACACTTTTAAAACAGTATGTGTATGTGTATACATACATAAGTGCTTGTGGAAGTCAGTGACAACATCTCAGGAGCTGGTTATGCCCACCATTCAAGTTCCAGGGATTCAACTCAAGATGTCAGGTTTAGTGGCAAATACCTTTCCCCACAGAGCCATCTTACCAACACTTAGGAAGAACATTGTAACATTAACACTTTTCACAACTTTCTTCCCTCCTCACTCTTTCTTTTTTCCACATAAGTATTACTGTGTTTTCCAGGGTGGCCTTGAACTTAAGACATGGGGTATTTCCCACTTAAAGTGAGCAAGGGGTAGCAAAGGATGAGGGTGAGTGGCGGGAAACAAGCAGAAGTGAGAGAGAATGGTGGGGGGGTGGAAACTTGTGGGTTTTAGCCGGTCATGGTCCTGAACCATCATGATTTAGGATCTGCCTTGGTTTCTCTTCCCTATATCTAGCTGGTAATGCTAATTTATTTTTTTTTTTCAAAATGTATCTGCAGTATCCCCTGAGATGCTTCTGGTTTTTGTTTGGTTTTAATGGTCTCTGTGGCACATTGGAAATGCCTCAGCTGTACTGCTTATCATGCAGGCCCCTAACTCAGAGCTTCTGTTTCTGAAGTGTGCCACGAAATTCGTTTGTGTGCCCTTGAAGATGCTGTGGGGCAGCCGAGGTGCGAGATTGGTGCTCAAGACTGGAAGTACTGCCTTCATGAAGCTGTAAACTTACTACGTGTAGAAAATTGTAAATATTTCAGTCGTTTCCCAGCGAGGCATATTGAAAGCAGGTTCAGAAGTTGCAGGTTAACGTTGTTTCCCAGTCCCCTTGCTCAAGGTTCCCAGTCTGTCTCACTGACCACTGCTTGTCACCCTTCTTCTGGTTCCTTCTTTTCTGAGCGTCCTCAAACATTTTCCAGGCTCAGCCCTTGGGCTTCTCTTCTATCTTAACCTTTCCTGTCTCTTCTCACTGGGCGTCTTGAGACTTGCGTCTGGAGAAGGTTTGGTTTGGTCTCAAGTCCTGCATTTCTAGGGAGGTGTCTGGTAGCATTAGTGCTACAGGTACAGGAATCCCCCAGTAGTTAGGCCGATCAACCACATCATCTATCCAGTGTCTTAACTCGGCATAATCTACCATTGGTAACACCCCAGTGTCTTCATGTGAATCTGTCTTCCTAGGCTTCAGATATACATGCTCATGTAAGTGCTTAAAGGGTTCCATTTATATTGAAATTGTAAACTAATATTTTAAAGTAGAATTAGTTGTCATCATCTTAAGACCATCTCCCCAACTCACCCCTGTTTCAAAACACTTTTACCAACCCCCTGGGTGTTGTTTCTCTTACAGTGCTTACAGGATATGACCGGCTTATCCCCTGTACTGCTGCTATACTAGGCCAGACCATTGCTGGTTTGAGGTCTGGATTTGTGTAGCAGCCTACCCAGTCTCTGCTTTTCCCCTGACTTTTCAGGTTCAAAGTGAATCTGTTCGGCTAGAATGAGTCCGACCCCTCCATTTAACCCCTGCAGTGACTTCTCTTATCAGGATAGCTCATAGTTCTTACCCTGGTCTACAAGGACTTTTTTTTTTAGGGTGTAGTCTGAGAGCTTCGAGGATCCTGTTCTGTCAGAGAAATCACGGTCTCTGAGAAATACAGGCCAGTTTTCAGCTGGGCTCAGTTGAAAAGTGGAGGTTCCATTGTTTGGAGCAGCCCCTCTGCTGCTTTGGTGTGTAGTGTAGTCTGTCCTTTCCCCACAACCTTCTTGCCTATTTCTGTTTAACCCCAGCAATGACCTTGATTTTCCTCATGCATGTAAGTTACCTGAAAGCAACGAGATAAAGCAGAAGGGAACAGCGAGAGCAAGCTCTTTGTCATTGTTCTGATGACTTTTAATCACATTTTAGAACATACACAGGGTGGAGCGATGGTTCAGCCATTAAAGGCTGGCTCACAACAAAAATGTCCAAAACGAAATACAGTGTTGTAAAGGACCAGCTTTGAGGTGCCTACCTTTTTTGTCTTGATTTCAGAGCTGTTTGCTCTTTTGCCTAGTTTTATATGCAGCAGCGTCTACTTAGTCATCTTAAACAAAAGCTCTTTAGTTACTAGATTTTCTTCAGTATGTTAAAAAGTGACAGTAGCTCCAGAGGACATCTCCACCTCCAGCATCTGTTTGCTATGGTTAATTCTAACAGAGCCCAGTGTACTTCTTGTCAACTTGACATCGACTTACTTTTTGTTGAAGTTCCATAGTGTTAGTTAATTAAAAAACAAAACAAACTTCTTGTAAAAGGGAATATGGGAGTGAGATACAAGTCCATTCCTCTAAGAGGGCATGCAATAGGAATGATAAGCAAGCCGCTTCCCTCCTCGGTGTTCAGCACCCACTGTGGACAACTGCTGTTATATTCTAGAGATGTCCATTTAAGACAAGGTATTACTGTGCAGCTCTGAAGTAGGGTCCCAGAACTGGCTAGACCAAGGCTGGCTTCCAATTCATGCCAGTCCTTTTGCCTCAGCTTTTTGAGTTCTGGGATGAACTATCACACCAGTCAGGTTTTTTCTTTAAGAATTATTGACAAATAAATGAAAAATACATGCTCCACTTTTTAAATCATTTAACAGATATGATAAGGTTAAGTTAAAAAAATATATATGTAATGGGAACTCTCTCAGCATAACACGGAAGAGTTATAGGTAGAACATCTCCAGAATGTTCCTTGTTTCTATGAGTTTTAGGATATGTACCTCTCTGACATTCTTTGACATTATTCTCTTCCCTGATTTTTTTTAAGAGTTGCTATTTTACTTATATGTATGTGTTTGGCTGACCTTGGAGACCAGAAGAGGACATTAAATTCCCCAGAGCTGAAGTTATAGAGGTTTTGAGTCACGTTATCACATTATGGTGCTGGGATTTGAACTGTGATCCTCTGCAAGAGTAGCAAGTGCTTTTTAACTGCTGAGCCATTTCTCTAGACCCTGTCCCCTGGCGTGTCTCGGTGCTTGCTCACCCAGAGTTGTCTTTCTGTTTGAGCCTTGCTGACCTCTCGGTGATGTCTCTGAGTCACTCTCTCTTCCTTCTTTCTGCCCAACAGTTGCTCTGTATGTGCAGTGACTTCTTCCTGTTCATCCTCCCCACCAGCACAATTTTTGACCTGAATAGATAAGGTAGTGGATTTTCTGTTAGTTTCTGATTCATTTCCCAACTTTATTGCCGAGTAACTGAGTGATGGGACCTTGCCTTATCCGATCCCCTTTTTCATTAAAATGGGTCTGGAGGAGTATTGTGAGTAGTACTTGTGACACAGAATTGGTTTAGAGTGCCACTTGGCAGTCATAACATAGTGGAAACCACCCAGTGTCTGCCCACAGATGAATGGGAGAATGGATGCAGTGGGTCTGTCAGTAATCTGTCACTGTAAGAAAGGTTTATTCAGCTTATAATTTTAGAAATTGCAGCCCCTTGTTGGCTCTGTTGTTTTTTGGTCCTGTGGCTGCACAGCACACCATGATGGGAAATGTAAGGTAAAAGTCTCATAATACCTATGAAAAAGAGGGTCCTGCTTCAAAACACAAGTAGAACAGTAAATAAAAATGCCCTCCTGGAAAACAACCCTTCAGTACCCTGGCCTTTGGAGGGAGAGTTCAAATCTCAACCGTAGCATGTAGTGTATTCACACAATAGAATGTTACTCCCCCTTAATATAAGCTACTGTGGATGACCTTTGATAGTGTGGTTTCATTTTACATGAGAGCAGCATTTGGTGGATGAAATTAAAATGTTTAGTTCAGCGTTGTCTCTCATGGACGCTTGTTAATTTTCTCCCATCTCGTTTCTCGCCTCAGAGTTATTGATTTAGGAGTCATGACTCCCTGTGATAAGATACTTCAAGCTGCTCTGGACCACAAAGCAGGTACTGCGCACGGCACTCAGCATCACTCTCCCAAGAGTCAGTGTCAGGAAGCCCAGCCCTTGTGGGGTCTGTGGGGATGGAGCAGCAGGCTCCAGTGAGAGCTGTTGGGGCTTGAAGGAGGTGTGTGAGCATCTGTGGGCCTCCTCTTAGCTCTAGCGGTGGAGTGGGCCCCCTTCTTAGAGGAAAACAGTTGTATAGTTGTTTTTATGGTCAAGCCTGAGATAATTATGAACTAGAGATGATTTTTATTGTGTGGCTTCCTAAATGTGTTACAAATAAATTACTACAAATTTAAGTTACACTTTTTACTACCCAAAGCAAATAGTAAATTCCTAGAATTAGAAGTTGACATATTAGGTTTTCTGGTCTTCAGTATAACATTTAAGAGTGTCTTACTTCACTTCCTCTCTTTTTCATTCTCACTGGCCAGTTTTTCTTTCTCTCTTGACCATAGATATAATTGGCTTGTCAGGACTCATCACGCCATCCTTGGATGAAATGATTTTTGTTGCCAAGGAAATGGAGAGGTTGGCTATAAAGATTCCATTGTTGATAGGAGGAGCAACCACTTCAAGGTAAGCCAGCATGAACAGCTCTGTGCCCACGTTGAATTCTCTTACGTGCCAGTGTTTTAAGCCAGTGGTGAAATTTGTTGTTGTTCTCTCTTTGCTTAGCATACAGTCTCCTTGTTGCACAGACTTCCCATTCCTCCTTTGGAGAAGTATCAGAAGGCTTCTGGAGCCTTCTGCAAACCGGGAAACTCCTTTGTGATTCCCTCCCCTTACCATGTTTTGGATTCTGCCTTCTTGCAGTTATCTTTTCTTTAGTCTTCCTTCTCACCTTAAGAATTATAATGTACTCAGAACTCTCTTGAACTCAGACTGAATGGCAAAACGGTGGTGTTCTTTTGTTTTGTTATTTTTCAGAGAGCTGGGGCTTGCACTTCTGCATGCTCTGAGCAGGAGTCTGGCTAAGTAATTGTAAGTCTCTTGAAGATGCCCAAACCTTGTAAGAATCTGGAGACAGACTAGTGAAAATGAAGAAGTCGGGTGGACGACTTGGGGGAAACTTTAGGATAAAAGACATAAAGAGGAGAATGTTCACATTGACTCACATAGGCAGTGTTTAACTGAAGTTCTTCCTGGGATCGTGGTCATAGTGAGAATGCTGGGCTTCTGTAGCATTTCTTACATCACAGATACTTAGTTTGCAGGGTGGTCCCGGTTGAACTGGGTAGTCCCACAGTGTGAAGTTTGTTTGTTTGTTTGTTTGTTTAGTGCAAAAATGAAATTCTAGTCTGGTCATAAGATTCTAGAACTCCTCAGAGAGTCAGAGACTTATTTTTAGGAGTTGGCTTGTGTGATTGTGGGGCTGGAAGGTCTGGAATCTGTAGGCTGCAGTATCAGGCAAGGGCTGCTGTTGCAGTCTTCAGGCAGAAGTTCTTTGTACAAGAGGCAGGGTTAATGAGACTGCTTGATATTTCTCTGAAGTTTTTAGCTGATTGCTGAGGTTAATCCATTACAGAGGGTAATCTACTGAGTCTACAGATGTAAGTGTCTATTACATCTAAAAAACATGTGAACTGCATGCAGTACCAAACTGCGTAGTGTGGCGTACCCCAGCTCACACACAGAATTCGCCATCATGTTACTTGTAGTGTGAATGGAGAGTTCCCACAAGTAGCAGAATATTTACGTCTTTACCCGTTGATTACTTTTCATACCGAGGTGCACAGCTCCGCCATTGTTGCTGATGTTAACAAAACTGGAGTTCTTACTAGCAGAGTGGCTGAATTATTCTTACAGGATCTGATCGAACACTGATAAAGAGGATTTGAGTTTGTTTTCTTTTGATACTGGAATCTACACCTAGGGCCTTGTGCTTGCTAGTCAAGATCTCTCTCACAGGCTATGCTATGTCCCCAGCCCTCACTTTACTTAAAATCTTGTCGTTTTTACTTTGAGACAGGGTCTCACTGAATTGCCTAGTCTTGAACTCTACATGCACTAGGCTAGCTCTAGCCCAGGCTGGCCTTGAATTTGCAGTCCTCTGTCTCAGCTTCCAAGTAGTTGGATGAAATATGTGGCCCTCCAGGCCTGGTCCATAACTTGAGCTTTATGAAATTAGCTTGGTCTTTTGCTTAGGTGGAAAGTGGCAAGAGGACCTGTGGATTATTATGAGTGAAGACTCATAATAATATTAAAAAGTTGTGATTATGTAATATAACAAATCTGTACATTAGGAGTTGTCTACCTGGGACCCTGGTTCATGCTAAAAATATTTTTATATCACAGTTTGCTTCATTAAGATCAGAAATTTGCTATGTGGTCCTTTTTATTACAAGAGCCATCAGACAAAAGAAAAAAGCCCTCCTGAGACCCTGGTTGCTTCTCAGGTAATTGAGGGTTCAGTGCCTCATTCTTCCTTTTGCCAGATGACAGCTCAGGGTTTGTATGGTTTCAGGAGACAGATTTCTGAGGGTGATAAGACTTTTTCAGTAGTAGCATGAACCAGACAGACCTGTGCTTCTGAGACATTCAAGGTCCAGGTATAACCATCCAGTGAAGGTTAGGGGTCAGAGATGGGTGGGAATATACTTGGAGTGTCCCTTTTAAACCTGCATTTATAGACGAGAAAACCAATTGTTATTCTGTCCGCAGTATGGGTCATGCGGTATCACAAAAGGAAATCTGGCCTTTTTATGGGCAGAACTTCACAAGGATATATATTCTGAAAGTCAGCTGTTAAATTTAATTAATGTATAGCCAATTACTGCAAAGTAGGTTTTACAATTACTTTTTCTTTGAAAATTTAACCAAGTCACGTTGCTCTATTGTAGAGAAAATTTTCTGAGTGAGTGAGAGAGAGAGAGAGAGAGAGAGAGAGAGAGAGAGAGAGAGTGTGTGTGTGTGTGTGTGTGTGTTTAGTTGCTCAGAAGTAAGATACGTAATTTTATCTTTTATCTTCCCGTTTGCACTAACCATAAGCTTTCCATAGAGAAGCTTAGAATTTTAGGGCTGTTCTTACTTCCGATTTAATCTTAATTTCTCTATCTTTATTTTTTTCCTCCTTTCTAAGAAATTCTGTGTGTGTGGTAGGGGGAGGGAGAGGGAGAAGGGAGAGGGAAAGGGAGAGGGAAGGGGAAGTCAGAGGACAGCCTTGTGGAGTTGGTTTTCTTGAGTGTGCCTGTGCCACGGTGTGCATGTCGAGGTCAGACAACTTGGGAAGCAAGGGTTTCTCTTCGTGGTCCAAAGGCTTGTATTTATGTACCACGCTCAGCAGGTGCCTTTAGGTTCCAGGGATTGAATTTAGGTGTCAGGGTTGTTCAGTAAGCACATTTACTGGCTGAGCCATCTCACCAGACTTGTTAAAGCACTAGCCATGCATCATTTACATAAAAATCCTGTAATTCTAGACTAGGCCATGATATGAAGTAAAAGATTCTAGACTAGGCCATGATATGAGGTAAGAGATGATAGTATACTTTGGCTGAGGGAAAGAATATGAAAATACCTGACTTGGGAGAAGCAAACAGCAGGAAACACATGGTGGGAGCTTCTGTAAGCCATTTGTCTTCATCATCTTCACTGGAGGGAGGCCATGTGTGTTTCCAGTTCTCACTTGGGTTTTGTATGTTTTTAAATGAAATTGCCTATACATAGCCCTACACTATTGCTCTAAGTACCTCACAGTCAGCACAATATGTTTTAAACATGTTTATTGTGATATTTAAAAATTAAAGGTTGTTCTTCCTAGTATCTATATGTTCAAGTTTGGCAGTAGAAGCTTGGGGCTGATTAAATGTTAGTATGCAATATTGTGTTATTTCCGTGCTTTAATTGGTTCACTTTTGTGATACCAGGCATTGATTGAACCTAGGGCTTTCTACATTGTAACAAGAGTTACATTGCTCAGCTATATCTCTAGCTGCTTTCTATTTTATTTTTTGTTGACTTTCAGATTTGAAGTTTCTTTTTACAATTAGAAGGTAGGGTTGAAGCCAGTGGTATGGCTTTCTCTCTCAAAGAGGAGGCAGCAGTCAGATCTGTGTTCTGTGTCTTCTGACTGGTCCCTGCTTCCCCAGGCTGCTGGCTGGTCTCCCGGCTCCCAGCTCTCTTGGAGGAAGAACCTTGACCTCGATGACAGTAGGGTGTGACAGCCAGGGACTGGTTCCTCTCTCTGCTCAAGCAGGCCTGGGTGGGACTCATTCCTTGTTGGCAGATAACTACGAACAAACCTTTCTTATTTTGTCAGACTCCCTTGGAACCTAGGCCTATCAATTCCTATCATTTCACCGTTTTTCCATCTCAGGATGGGAAAAGTCATTCTTAGTTTGTAAGGGAAATTTGAAGTGCAATGCTTATAAGTACCTTGAAGTCGCTCTTGAAAATACTGTAGAAACATATTATCTCTAATGGTTCTGAGCACGAGTTGTCTGAGCACGGAGCTGTCAGCACTGATGGATATGCATTTCTTCTTGACCCTTATTTTCAGAACCCACACAGCAGTTAAAATAGCACCACGGTACAGTGCGCCTGTAATCCATGTTCTAGATGCATCCAAGAGTGTGGTGGTGGTGAGTGTGGGAGCCTTCCTTTTATTTTAAATGTGCTGTAAAGAGAACAAAGAAAGCATTAAGAGCTAAGGTATCTATCACCCAAGATCCATTTTGTTTTGGCCAGTTTTACTAAAGAAATGTGCATGAGCAGGCTAGAGTTCCTGGTGTGCTGCCACAGTGTTTGCCATGCTGGAAGTGAGCCCTGTGTGAGCACCTGATGTGCTGTCAGCGATGCTGACAGAAGTGAGCAGCAGCTGAAGGATGGCACCTAGGTGCCTACACTTGGACATCTGACCAGGCTGACAGATGCCTTTAATTTACAAATATGAGGAGATTTCCTTGACTATTGCTAAAATTAACTGGAATGTAGGGGTTTTTAAATGACCTTGTTTTGGATATAAGAAATTGATAGGGCCAGCTGACTTAACCAGAAGTCAGAACAGTCACCAGATATTTAAAATCCAGAATAATAGGCAGTTTTCTAAATGAAGTTAACAAAAACCTTGCCCAGGTGTTTTTCTCTTGTCCTCTAGTAAATCCCGATTGTCATTCTCATGTGTTTGCTGAATAATAGGCCACAACACCTGGGAGACATCTGAGAGACCACATGGTCCTTCAGTTTCCAAGTTATTCACCTAGAAACTCAGCGTAGGATAGAAAAGAGCTAAGCAGCCCTCTCTGTCCTTAATCACGTTTGTAGTTTTCAATGAAAGAGCATGATTGGACAACCACAGAGATTTCTGAAGAAGAAATCTACTGAAGGACCTGGTAATCTGGGAGACTCTAGGAATATCATGCAGATTGGATGACAGTGACCACCGTTTCTGAGCTGTCTTCTGAAAGGAAAAATTTCAGATCTGTCTGTTATTTGTATGGAGTTTTACAGTAATCACTATTATACTGAGTTGAGTGTATGACGAGGTTTCTCTGGGGGATGGGGTGGGAGATGGGGTGGTCATGGTAACACAGTGTCATAGTGTATATGGAGGTCAGTCAACTTGTAGGAACTAGTTCTCTTCTCCTACCATGGGTCCTAGGGATTGAAATGAGGTGGTCAAGCCTGGTAGCAAGCATCCTTGCTGACCCACCTCCCTGGCCTCAGTGGTGTTTTATCTTCCTTTGCTGCCTCCTGGTTTTTGAACTTTATCTTGCATTTTAGTGTTCTCAGCTGTTAGATGAAAATCTGAAAGATGACTACTTTGAAGAAATACTGGAAGAATATGAAGATATTAGACAGGACCACTACGAGTCTCTCAAAGTAAGTGATAAAAGCAGGTCATTTTAGAGCACAGTGATCTGTGCTTTTTCATGGGCTTTATTGACTGTTTTTAGAAGTCCTTTGAGAAAGGTCTTTTTTCTAGTTCAGATCTGAGTTCTTTGGCATCTAAATTCCTGATTTGGTTGTTGTTGCTGTTTATTTTTGGTTGTTCTAATGAATTTTAAGTAGGGTATGACCTGCTTGTATCCCAGCACTTAGATAGGGGCAAGAGGATCATGAGTTCGAGGCCAGCCTGCTAAATAGCAAGCCGATGTCTCAGAACACTTGGGAATTATTTTTTCTGTATTGAGCCCTTAGTAGGCTCTATGCCAGACACCAGGCCTATGAGAAAGAGTAAAGCATGAGCTTATTGGCATCCCAAAAATAGAGCCAGATCATTCCAAAGTGGTATTCTCAGACTCATTCCTGAGGGGAAGTGGGATTAAGTAGAGCATTAACCAGGCACTCACAAACCTCTCCTCTCCTTACTGGTCCAGACTTTTCTCCATTCAGAATAATGTGCCAAAAATGGTCCCTTGTAGGCTTCAGGAACTCCATAACTACCCTCTTGAAGTCATGGTGGTCTGCCTCACATCTTTATGTGGGGCATTAGAGTTGCTAGGAATGTAAATGAGAGCACACACAGCAGCCCCAGGTGCTGCTGATGCCTTCCTCCCACTCTCCTTTCATTTGCCTATAGCTGACGGTTCCCTGGGTCTACCCTGGTCTGGTCCTCAGGGTAGTTATGGTGGGGCAGCTAACCAAGATTCCTCGTTCTGAGAGAGCTGGCCAGGGCTCAGGGTTAGCCCTAGAACCACAAGGTGAAGCTGGTAAATGCATGCCCCTCTTTACTGCCTCCTATTCTAGGGCAGCGCGAAGCCGTAGTGGATGGGAAAGGGTAGGGATTTTCCTTCGAAAGGGTTTGGCTCTATTCATTTGGTTATTTGTCTTGTTTGTAAAAACTTCTATATTGGCTTTCTTAGTTATGTTTTCATTGTAGACATAGAAAAGCTAAGAGATTCTGACTAAAGAACTATTGTCTTCAACAGGAGAGAAAATACTTACCCCTAAGTCAAGCCAGAAAACATGGTTTCCACATTGATTGGCTGTCTGAACCTCACCCAGGTCTGTGGCTGCTGCTGGACACAGCTAAGTGTGATAACTGACAGTGTCTAGGACGTGTTTGCAGTTCTTATCTACAAAGGAACCTGCAGGGAGAAACTCTCGGTTGTGTGTAAGAATGAGCCACCCTGTGGATGGAAAGGAGAGTGGACAGGAGACCTACTGAGTGAGGTGGATTCACCTTAGCTTACTGCATCCTTTGGGTGACTCTAACAAGCATGGTTACTGTTCCATTTTAACTGAAGGAGCTGGAATTTCAGACAGGAACTAGACTGGTTGTCAGGGTTCTGTTCCTGGGTTTCTCTTCTGTAGCCTGGGCTGTGCTTGAGTCGCCTCCTCTACTGACCTGAGTTGCGAGCAGGACCGAGGGCTGGCTCGGAATGTCTGAACTGTGAAATGGCTTTGCACTCACAGGTCTCAAAGAGCTCTGTAGCAGGGCTGGGCCCCTGTTCACGTTCTGTTCTGTCTCCGGGTGCTTCCCTTTTAATTTCTGTTATGTGGTTTCCTCCCGTTTTACTGCTAGATACTTTTCTTACCTCACCTAGGTGTTCACAAGGGAATTATATGCGTAAGATGTTTTGACAGGCTCAGAGAGACAAGAGATACAAATGCAAAACCAAGACAGGGTGAAAAGGGGTTCTGTTAGTGGAATCCGTATTTTCAAGGTAATGTCTGAAATCAGCTTTCAGTGCTCATGACATCTGTGTTCTACACATGCTCAGCAGAGTTGAGAGATTAAGTTGGAAATGTAGGTGTGCTCAGTTCCAATTTCATTCCTGCTGGGTTCGGTGTGCTTTAGTGGAAAGAGTGCCAGACTGGGAGCTGGAGGCCCGAGTGCTTACCCCTGCTTGGCTCCTGGCTCTGATGCACTGTGTGACCTTGAGGGTCTGTCTTCTGCATCTGACAAGCTCTGGTGTGCAAAGGGGATTGCTTATGGAAACGTTGAAGGGATAAAATTAGGTACCAACGTGAAAACCTTTGAAGGAGTAGAAGTCGCTACAGCAGAGACCATGACGTGGCTCTTTGTTCACTGTTTATCTTTTACTCTAAAGCTTGGTCTAGAGGTATCGATCGGGCAAGTTGTGGATCCAAAGTACATTTTGCTAGAAATGATCCCAGAAGGGCTGTGGTGCCTGGTAGTGGTGGAGATACTGCTAGGGTTGCCTTTTTAACATCACTAGGCTCCATCTACCCTGTTGCCTGTAGGATACGGGGTCCATGTTTTGAGGATATCCCAGTTGTCCTCAGGTGCTGTAGGAAGTGGAACCCGTGAGAAAGGGGGGCTTTCTCTCCAGGCCTCTGGAAGCAGAGTCTGAAGCAACCCTAAGATTCTGGGCCTGAAGCCTGTTTAAGAGTAGCCCTGCCCCTGCCCTCAGCAGCTCCACAGCTGCAAGTCAGTGCTGCCTCTAAGAAGAGGCCTCTTTGTCTGGGGTGTCAGAGGTCTCTCTTCAGTCTCTCCTAAGGGAACTATGGAGACTTCGTTAGCAAACAAAGCTGCACAGTGGTGGTCAAAAAGAGGGGCAGCCCTGGATCATAGGAAGATAGCAGAACAGATGGGGCAGAGCCACTACGGTGCGGGAGGGCAGATTCCAGTCAAGAGCTCCTCCGCTCTCCCCTTGCTCCTGAGAGGCTGGTGTTCTTCAGAGCAGCTGCTAACAGTGGAACAGCCAGTCCTCGGATTCCTCGTCACAGGGAGACATGGGCACGCAGACTTGGCAGTAGCACTGGTGCCTTGGCCTCTGGCCCAGTGTCCATGTGGCATTGTGTCCTTGGTGTCCTGAAATCACTGGAGCACAGTCTGCCTATAGAGGCCTCAGAATCATGCATATTATGATGTATTTCAGACTTGGATGTAAAGGACAATTTCAGAACACCCCTCTACTTCCATTGCCTAATCTAAGAAGTGACTTAGGACTTTGTTTTTTTTTTAAATCAGGTATTTATTTGTAGTGGCAGTCTCGTATTTGTCCCTCCCCTGCAGATTAGCCACAGTTTGGTTTTGGGACCTCGTTTCAGTATATGTCCCTTACACTGTGAGAGAGAGAGAGAGAGAGTGTGTGTGTGTGTGTGTGTGTGTGTGTGAGAGAGAGAGAGAGAGAGAGAGAGAGAGAGAGAGAGAGAGAGAGAGAGAGAGAATGCAAATGAAGGCAAGGCTATTGGTTGTCAGTAGTGTTCTACACAAGCTCTCCTGCAGTGGTCTTTAACACTCTGACCATCTGTATACTCAGGGATGAACTCACGCCTTCCTTTTCTCTTGGACATGGGGCTAGAAGGGTTGAGGGAAGTTTCCAGCAGTCAGTTAGCTACATGGGAAAATTCCTTCTCCCCAGTAAATTAAAGTTCTGCTCTTGGTAAGACAACTCCTACGGGTGACAGGAGGGAAGCAGGTGTGGGAGTAAGCTGCAGAGTGAGGAGCAGGGAAGTACACCTCAGTGTATGTCAGCGTGAGTGCTGTCCCAGCTGGTGTGCCGTTGACAGCTGTGCCTCCTTCCTCCAGTGAAGCCCACGTTTATTGGGACCCAGGTCTTTGAAGACTACAACCTGCAAAAGCTGGTGGACTACATTGACTGGAAGCCTTTCTTTGATGTCTGGCAGCTCCGCGGCAAGTACCCGAACCGAGGATTTCCCAAGATATTCAATGACAAAGCAGTAGGTTAGTGAGTCCTTCCTGCCTGGTATTCAGGATGTTGCATTGGGACTCTGAAAGTGGTTTGAGAGGATGCACTAAGTGTTCAGTGTGTACAGGCTATAGCTGCTTCCATATTACTCACCTACTCAGCTTTCACATGAACATTTCATTGTTTGCTTGCCCTTATTATGTCAGGTAAATTCTTTAAATAAATGCACTTACTGACATCAGTTACACACTGGTCTCTGCTTGCAGAGAGGCAAGCAAAAAAGGTAATGTCCTATGATTTAGTGCCTGACTCACTACGGTGGAGCTGGCAGTACTAGGTCTGTGCTGGGCTGATGCTGCTGGACTCTTGCACTGGGTTCAGCCTGGGATGCTACCAACATAAGAAGAGGGGCCAGCTTCTGACAGGAGATTGGAGTGGGCTTCCTGGAGGTGGTGGTACTTGAGATGTTATTGAAGATTCCATGGGGCTGGGTCTAGGGATAAGAACCAGAAAAAAAACTAAAGGATATTTCAAACAGAAGGAAAGTGAGAAGCTTTGAACACAAGTGCCCAGGTGGAGAATTGCAGATTTCATTGTACCCAGAACACTCAGGGAAGGAGGGAGACTTGATGTGACAAAGTAGAGAAGTGAGTACATCAGTAAGTTCCCTCAGTTGCCATGGGTAGCTCACCCCAACCCAGTACCTAGAGGCGTGGGCTCACAGCATGAAGAGCAGAGCAGAGCAGAGTGGGAGGAGTTATCCTGACGAACCATGAGATGGCGAGAGCCCTGGAAACCAACACTTAGGCTTCTAGAGGGTCCTGGACATGGAGGCTGATTCCCAAGTACTTATGGGAAGTTGGTGGATTAGGCAGGGGCTTCTTACTGTACTGTCCTTGTGCCACCACAGGCAAGCTATGAGGGGACTGTAGGACTGCACTTTACACAGGTAGGGCAGCACAGTGTTGCCCACTGAGAGCTGATGGGAACTGAAGGAGTGTGTCCCAGGGCTAGGATACCAGGTAGGAGGGTGCCTACCATGGCAGGTGCTGAAACCTTCCAGGTACAACACCAACACCATTTAAGAGGATTTGGGCCACGTGTCACTGTTCACCCTGTCTCGTCCCCAAATATCACTGGGAAGTTAATGGGGTTGTATGTGGAACATCAGTTCTTGCCCTCTTTCTGACGAGAGGTGCCATTGATTTAGCTTCTGAATTCTGCTAAATGGGAAAATATTGAGCTAGAGACAGTGCACTGTGGGGGTTCATTTCATGGACCCACTAT
This sequence comes from Rattus rattus, assembly GCF_011064425.1. NCBI lineage: Eukaryota > Metazoa > Chordata > Mammalia > Rodentia > Muridae > Rattus > Rattus rattus. Next base: position 25,816,299 of record NC_046167.1, read on the forward strand.
CTACTCTGCTCTGCTTCAGGTTGTGCCCATGGCAAGCCCGACAGTCTTTGTGGGGAAGGAAATGAATTGCTATTTGCAGATTACTATTGTCATCTTAGATAAATTCTTACTATGTAATTGAATAGGCGAAGAAGCCAGAAAGGTTTATGAGGATGCTCAGAACATGCTGAACATACTGATCAGTCGGAAGAAACTCCGGGCCAGGGGTGTGGTTGGATTCTGGCCAGCACAGAGTGTCCAAGATGACATCCACCTGTATGCAGAGGGGGCGGTGCCCCAGGCCGCCGAGCCCATAGCCACCTTCTATGGACTGAGGCAGCAGGTACGCAGTGTGGTGGACAGTGAGTACTCTGCTTAGACTTTCAGGTTTGGAAACTACACTAAGCGTTGGTGGGAATTAAATAAGAGCTCTGAGCCTTTTATTTATCTGTACCATCATCCAAACGGCCCTCAGAGGCCTGAGTCTGCGGCATTGGTGAGGATGGAGAGAAGACACCAGCATAGGTGTGGGGTTCACGGTAGTGTCTGCAGATAGATGGACGTAGTACTGCTACCCAGCTGTCTGCAGATAGATGGACAGTAGTACTGCTGCCCAGCTGTCACACACTCACGTTCTCGGTCTGCAGATAGATGGACAGTAGTACTGCTAGCCCAGCTGTCACACACTCATGTTCTCGGTCTTTCAGTCCCTTCTGTCTTGAAACTAGGGGGCGACTACTTTACCCAACAATTGCTTTTCATCTGAGTATGCTGTTAAAGACTGCTGTGTGGCTTACGGCCTCCAAGGGAAACCCGGTGGGAACTAATATCCACTAAAGCGGAGTGAGACAGCTGTGCTGTAACTGTCGCACAGTGCTGTTGTCAGGCCGCTTATGTCCCTGTCTCACAGAGGACGGACCCCAGTGAGCTTTGTACGCAGAGGCAAGCACACTTAGTGCTTCCTGCCTCTACTCTCTTGTAACCTGTCTGCAGCTCACAGCCTCTGGGGCTTGTTTGTTTGTTTTTTCGGCCTCACCTTTAAACATGCAGGCACCATGCAAGGACTTTTAAGTGCTATACACACAGTTGTCTCAGTCAAGAAGTGCAGCTAGAATTTAATAATTTGTAGTAAATAACATTTTTTATTTAGAATGGTAATATTGCCTTTCATCATAATACAGTTCATAATGACAGGGTTTTAGTAGTAACATCAGATGGCATTCTGAAATTTGGCCCTTAATACCATAAGGAGTTATGTGAGAACAATTAAAGCTTTGCTCTGTGTGCTCAGGTGCAGACGCCACAGGATAGAGCAGGCAGTTCCAGTGCTGCGCTCTGGCCCTGGCCAGGGAACCAGGAGCTTCCCTTTGACTGGTGTAGCTGAGGCCAGAGACCTCTGCTGGGCCCTTCTTTCATCCTCCAGTCCTTGGGTTTCCTCTGCTGTCCTTTCACTTTCAGAGTGAACTAAATACTGTTGTGTCGGGGAGTCTGGACACGCTGTATCAGGGCATCTGCTACAATGGATTCTCAGGTCACCCTTTATGTCGTCCCTAGAGGGGGAGTTGGACCATGGATGCATATTGCGTGCTTGGATAGGCACAGAGAAATTGTAGCTGAGCCCTCATTACTCGGTGGGAGCCTTTTGTTCCGAGTAGCTCTGATTGCCATCTTCTCTGAGGCACAGTGGGACCAGTGACCTGTCTGTCTTGTGCTGCAGAGTGGCTTTGTGTCCCTCTCTTGCTTTTTTATTTTACTTTATTTTTTTGAAATCACAGAACAACAGTAGAGCACTACTGGAAAATGGACTCTCTATTCACCTCTGTCCCAGAGCTCTGGGGCACTCTGTGTGTTTTTATCAGATGTGTTTCCACCTGCAGCCACTTCTCTTCTCTGCCCGGGGTCAGGCTGCATTTGCCCTCATGTCTGTCAAATGGCATAGAAGGTTCTGGGTGGGCTATATGATTAATTGGTCAGTATAGAGCAATAGCGTATATCCAGGAGCATTTGTCTCTAGGAACTGACAGAGCACTGGTGTCAATTCCTGGATCCTGCCATCGGCTGAGCCTCTGGGGTCAAACTTTATGTCTTAGGTTTCTTCCTGTGAAATGGAGCTTGTGGGTCACTTTTCATGGGATTCTGAGAGTTAAATTAGTACCCTGTAAAGAACAATCAAGAACTTAGGAAATACTGGTTAGCAGCTACTAACTGTGAATTGACTGTGTATGTGTAAGGCCTTGTTAGGGAGCGTCATAGCAGCTGAGAATAAGACAGTAGACACCTGGGCTGCAGGGTCTTTACTGCTCTGCTGATGCACACGGAAGGCCATGCCTTTATCAGGCTCATTTCAAACCTGCTCTGAATTGAAAACAGTGCCTGCAGGTATTCCGAAGTGTTTGGTCGGGGGTAATTGAGCAACTTTCCTGATTACATAATGCTACATTATGTCATATATCTATAAAAATCTCGTTTCATTTGTGTCTTAGTCTGTTTTCTGTTGTAGAATGGAATACAGTAGAAATAGTGGAGTTAAGACTGGAGCTTTACAAAGAAAGCTGTTTATCGTTCATTGTTCTGGATGTTAAGAAGTCTAAGATCAGGCAGCCACATCTATTGAGAACCATGTGCTGCTTTGTAACATGGCGTAAGTCAGAAGGGGGAGAAGCACAGGCACTGAGGAAAGAACGGTGAACTCTAGCGAGTGCCGGCTCATCCTGAGAGAAAGACGCTAAGCACGTCATGACCTCATACACCGCAGGTCCTTGTGCCCCACGTGGCTGTGTATGAGCACACTCAGACCATAGTAGCATCTCGTTTATTCAGCTAATATTTACTGTGTACTCATTGTTCTGCGTGCCGGGGTGGAGCTGAATGAGCAGGCACACCCCTGTTTCCTGAGACTTAGATTCATAGTTTTTACCGCATGCTGGTGCCACGGCCATGCTAATGGCTTCTCTGCCCAACGCTTGGATTTTAAGGCTGAGAAGGACTCCTCCAGTACAGACCCCTACCACTGCCTCTCAGACTTCGTTGCTCCTCTGCATTCTGGTGTCCGTGACTACTTGGGTCTGTTTGCTGTGGCCTGCTTTGGGGTTGAAGAGCTGAGTAAGGCCTATGAGGACGATGGCGATGACTACAGCAGCATCATGGTGAAGGCCCTGGGGGACAGGCTGGCAGAGGTAAGGCGCTGGCAGATACTGGGTGCTGAGGCAGAGTCTAAATGTTGGAGCTCCCACGACAATGTCAGAAAACCTAGCAGCCATTAGAATCTCTCTCTTTTACTTGAGTCAGTTGCTGCTGGCTTTAACGTGACTTACATTTTAAAACCCTGTATCTCCCAAAAGCCACTCGTGTACCATGAGCAAAGAGAAACCTTCATTGCTGCATTGGTTGTTGCCCCCGGAGTTTTGACCTCACCTCCTAATTAGTCTTCCTTTAATTATTATTTATTGATAACCTCCAGAATTAAAGTATGATTTCTTCTTCAGAGTCCTTCTCCTTAGTGTTGGCAACTTTTGTTGAGCTATCTTGCTGCATGTGCGGTGGGGCAACCAGACTGTGGGAGGTCTTGTCCCCTTTCTTCTCAGTGAAAAAATTTCATGGAGAATATAGCTCTGTGGTTCTAGTGCTCTTCTGGTGAAGCTGTGTTCCTGTTGACTTCAGAAAAATAGCCTGGAATTCTCAGATTGCTAACTATGATAGCTTAGAACCTAGACTGAGCCCCTAATGAAAGTGCCAAGTTCTTCCTGACTATGGCCAGGCGTGGAAAGCAGTTCTGGGCCACTGTGATGCACGGCCAGAGGCCACAGGTAGCTTTATTGGTTGCAACCTCTCTCTCTTGTGTTCACAGGCCTTTGCAGAGGAGCTCCACGAGAGAGTGCGCAGAGAACTCTGGGCTTACTGTGGGAGTGAGCAGTTGGGTGTCACAGACTTGCGCAAACTCCGCTATGAGGGCATCCGGCCAGCTCCTGGTTACCCCAGCCAGCCTGACCATACCGAGAAGCTCACCATGTGGAGGCTGGCCAACATCGAGCAGGCCACAGGTGTGTGGGGGACACTGAGCTGCTGTCCTCGCTCATTGAGAGCATGCACTTACCAAAGACATATGCAGTTAAAAGTTTTGTGAAGTGGAAGAATTCATCCCATTCTTTCTCACGTGGATCTGTTCTGGCATTTTACTTCCAAATTGCATTTTACTTACTTAGCAGTGTAAACTATTTACTCCTGCCCCATCCTGGATGGCATTTACTGTGTTCTCTTTTCTTCCCCCTGCCTTTCCTGTCCCAGTTTTCTATGCTTGGTACAATAGTTTGTCCTGTCAGTGGAGTGTTCTGCCTAGGCCTACACTGCTTGCTGATGACTCTTTCTGGGCTCTAGACTGGGAAGCTGCCAGCCTCCCATAGCTCCTTCTCGACTTCCTGCACTTGTTACTAATGTCCATGCTCTTCTGCAGTCATCATTCCCTTGCACATTCTCTCTGTGGATTGAGTCTCAGAGTTGAAAACTTAAAGTTTACTTGTGCTATCTTGAGACAGGTCCCTGTCCTTGTTCAGGGTAGCGTCAGTCATTGTTCTGCAGCTGTGTGTTGTCCCACCCTTACTGCATAGCTTATGCAGGTGAGAGGACTCAGGTTGAATCACAGACCCAGTGGAATTCATCAAAGTTAGCTGTCCAAGCTGGTGAAGTTGAATCCATATCAGAGGAAGGAAGTATGAATGGCACTGGATCTGGGTGTGCAGGAACCACTCTGGGAGTTGCAGCGTCTGAGTGTGGGTCCCATTTCCTCTGAGCTAGCTGGAGATCTCCAGAATGTAGCCAACCTTTGTGATTCTGTTTTTGTTCATAGAGTGACTGGTGCAGATTAACAGTCCCGAGGACACCTTCTCCTCAGTGCTTTTGTGGGCTCATTCTTCATTCCTGCAGGCACTGACTTCAGTCAGTGGGGAGCTGTGGGCAGTTCTATCACTTCAGGCTTAGCAGTCCTGCCTGAGAAGGCTCAGCCTTAGGGACAGATCGGAGCCTCTAACACTGATCACAGGTAGCTAGGGAAAGGACGGAAGTCTTCCAGGCTTGCTCCCACTGGGTATAATATGCATGTCCTGAATTTGGTTTTCCACTTGGCAAGACTTTGCTAGGCCTTGAGATCTGAGCTTCTTATCGTGTCATTGTAAGAAGGCATGAGTTTACTTGCTGCTATTCAGAGTCGGTCAGTCCCCTGCCCAGGCACTGATCCCTTCCTGTGCTTCCCTTCAGGCATCACGTTGACAGAATCCTTGGCAATGGCACCTGCTTCAGCAGTGTCGGGTCTCTACTTCTCCAACGTAAAGTCCAAATATTTTGCTGTGGGGAAAATTTCCAAAGATCAGGTAAGTATGTGGCTTTTCTACATAACTGTCTTTAGATGGACCTGTAGGACCCATTTTCCCATTTTAAATGAAAATAAAGAGATGTAATGTGGCATGTGTGTGCGTGCATGTGTGCGCATACACACACACACACACACACACACACACACAGGCACACACGCGCACACACACACACAGAGGCGCACACACACGGAGGCGCACACACACAGAGGTACACACACACAGGCATGCAGACACACACAGGCATGCAGACACACGCAGAGGCGCACACACACACACACACTCACACACTCACAACCTGCCAACTTCTAAGCAGCAAATATTCTCCACATGTTTTCTGCCTCGAGAATAGGCAAGTAAGCAGACAGAAAATGTTCTGTCTCTATTTAGCTCAGTAGATTGCTATTAAGACAGGATATTTCAGGTACTCGATGTTTATTGGCAAAAACTGTAGAAACTCAGATCAGAAAAATCTAAGCACTTTGGTTTAACAAGATGTTTCTTTCTATCTTGCAGATTGAGGATTATGCCTTGAGGAAGAACATGTCAGTGGCCGAGGTGGAAAAATGGCTTGGCCCCATTCTGGGATATGATACAGACTGACTTCTCTCTCTCCTTTACTCTTTTCTGTTTCTCTTTGAAACTTTTATGTTTGCCGACCTCAAGGGGCTATAATCCAGTGTGCCTTAGAAATAACAACAGAAGAGCGCCTTTGTGTCTGCCTGCCCTGCCCTGCTGTGAGAGGCCTGGTTGACGGCATGTGATGTAGAGCGTCTTCTAGGGTCTGGGAAAATAAGCACTTTTCCAGGGACCTTAAAGGAGGAGCAACAAGGTGCCAAAGCTCATGGTGTCCCTGGGCCCTCAGGACTGGGACAAGCAGACGACATCTTTTGGGTTTCAAAGCAGGGCACCCAGCTTTTACCATTTTTGCCTTTGACCCAGGAAGGCACTTGTTCCTGGGTTTGTCTGTTTGGTTCTTTGGCTTGGTTTGTTTTGTTTGTTTTATTGACTGCCTCGTATATTAAAAAAGATTCTGAAAATAAGTTGAATAGGGGAATATACAGAGAAATGTAACCCCGGAGCAAAGTATCACCATGAGAAATGTGACAGTGGTTTCAGCAGTAGACTTGGACAGGAAGAAAAGTATCCCTTCCTTTTCTACTGTGACATCTCGTTTCTGAGGCTTAGCTGAGTGGATGTAGAACTCTCTGACAGCGGCATGCTCCCTGCTTGCTGGACAGAAACGCCGGAACTGTTTCCCCTGGTGTGCTAGGCACAGTCAATTTTCTAGGGATTTTTGTCTTTGTAGTTTCACAGTCCCTTGTTCTGTGTGGGGAAATGGGAGAGAGAGAGTGACTACCAAAGGTATTTAACATCTAGCTGTTCTCAGAATTGAGCAGATCGTTAGCTGAGCCCTGATGTCCTGTGCAGAGCTGGACCTATGGGTAGCTTAAAGCCACCAACTCTTTGTCTGCACTTGACTCCAAATACTTATATTTTAGACTACATTGTCTTGTTCTTTGACATTTCTGGAGAAATTGCTCAGAGCACAGGCTCTGAAGGCATGGACTAAAACTTTAACTTTTTTCTGCATAGCTGCTGTGTGACAGAAGCCAAGTGTTGAGACTTCCCCACCCTGTCTGCTTATTTGAACGAGAACAGTCTTATTAGTCTGTCTCACTGGGGTGAGGTTTAAACAGGATTTTGCATGGGAGACAGTTCTTATACACACAAATATTTAATAAGTGGAGGTTTGGTAGAGCTCTGTAGTCTTAGCCCTGCAGGTACTCATGGGAAGAATGAGAGACTAAGGAGAGAGAGTAGAGGACTGTGTGTGCAGTGTGACTGGTCTCCTGGGATTAGAAGCCCAGCTCACAGTGTACACTGACAGAGAAAGAGAAGCCACCTCTTAGGTGTTATACACGCCACAAGGACTCCTCTTGTGTGAGACGGACTCCTTCCTTGCCTCATATGTTGTCCCAAGCCACTTACACCAAACACGCTCCCTGGTGTATTTGGAGGTGAAAAGAAGAAAGCAATAGTTGGGTAATGACAATACTGCATGTCTGTAATCTTTCCACGATTACTTTCAAAGTAGCACACACTTTTGTGTCACTTGTCCTTAGAGTGAAAATATTTGTCTACTTTTCTTTCTTTGCAGCACCTCTAACTCGTACTGGACTGTAAATGGGACTTGCTGGCCTGAGTCGCTTGGTTTCAGGCCACATTTCCACGGCAGGTGTGTGAGAAAGAATGACCCTCGCTCACATAGTTTCCTGTCTTCTTTTGAAGAGTTACTAAGTCTTCTTATTTCCTTGCCATTCCTTCAGCTGGCTTCCCAAATATGTCATTGATCTAATCCCATGGCATCGTCGTCATCATCTTCTTCTTCCTCCTCATCTTCCTCTTCTTCCTCCTCCTTCCTCTTCTCTCTTCTCCCTGCTTCCTTCTTGCAAGTTTAGGTATATGGATACTCACTAAGAAATATAAAAGAAAACTTGAAAGCATCCTTCTTAGTTTATTTTAGGTATCCCAGAGAAACTGGGTTCCACGACTTAACGTTCTAAACCAGGCTCTGGTGTATGTGGTTGAATGCACCTAGCATGTTCCCTCACGTTGGCATTTGAATTCACTCACACTTGGAGCTTGCATATTCATTAGGGCTGCATTTTTCCCCTCACAGTTTCGAATTCTGTGTAGCCAGAAGTGCTACCCTGTGTCTGTAGTCACAGGATTTGGGAAGTTGAGACAGGAGGGTTCACGTGAGTAACAGGCCATCCTGAGTTACACAGACTCTCCAAAACAAAAACAGGACCAGCAGCACGGCCTAGTGAGGAGATGCATAGGCTGCCAAACCTGGCATGGTCTGCTCTCCCACATGGCAGAAGAGAACCAGCTGCCTGCCACGCGCACAATGAAGCACAATGAATAGAAAGGCGTTTTCTCCATCTTGCCGCTTGCTCTGCTACCAGTGGCTCGCACTAGACACTCGGGATGGTAACATTGGGAACTCTTTCTCCTCGCACACGTGGGGACAGCCCTTTTCCAGTTGACTCTCATGCATGCTCCTCACATACACTGCTTCTTCACGTGCTGGTCCTTTTTCTCTTACTCTCACTTAACTCAATGAAGTCAGGGAGCTGTTTCTCCTCCCTTACCACTGATGACGTCTTAATTATTAGGACTAGAGGCCTTGCCAGGGGTCATTTTCTCTTTGCTTTGGACAGTTCATACCCTTGTCCCCTCCCTTGTGATACTTTTTTGTTAGCCTCTGCGGTCATTTCTCAACCATTTTTTTCTTAAGTTTTTTTCTTCTACCTACTTACATTCTTGCATCCTGTATTAGTTGCTTCCCCAGCCTGTTGTGTCAGAGGTTGATCCCATCTGTAGTACTCCAGGATCCCTCATCCTAATCCTTGCTCCTTCATAAGGTTGCCACCACAGCTCCCGAAGGAGTACACAAGGCATCTCACAGCGAAGCATCCCAAACCTTGCTTCTGTGTGTCTCATCCGCTTGCCAGTAGATTCATTAGCAAAGACTAATTGCCACCACCAAATCAGCAGTTTGCAGGTTCGCCCCATACTTTCCTTCTTCAGAATAGTTAGTTCTTCTTCAGTTCCGTTATGCTGGTGGTGGAATTATTCAGGGAAGGTCCTGGCTCACTCCAGTTTAGGATCCGAAGACTATAGAGAGAACAGCGTGAAAGGAACAGATGAGGAACAGCGAGTAGAAACATTAAAGGTTATAAAGATGCTGGATCTTTCAAAATTGTACTATAAAGGCAAGATTTCCAGCAGCAACACTAGCTGGTGCCATGATGGAGATAAGCAGATAATTCACATGGAATAGCAAAGGATCAAAATGGCCAGATGCTTCCGAAGATGAAGGAAGAGATTTAGGGGATCCATCTGACAGTACACCAAGTCTTACTGCAGAAATAGTGTCATGTGTAGTTCAGAAATGGCTCAAATCAGTGCCACCCAAAACTAGAGACTTCTGCTAAACGAATGATTTAGGTGAGAAGACTTTCTTTTAAGTAACTAATAAGGGATCAGTAACTAGAATGTATAGAAGTTTTCTGTCTGGAAAAACGAGAAAGGCTTTCTCACGAGGCTGGTAAACAGTTGTGTCTGGTGATGAGAAGTGTGAGGTTCAGGTTTGCATCTACAGCATGTGCCAGAGTGGGGCTCACAGTCCCAGATGTGTAAGTAGTCACATGCACGTGACATATCATTGCCGAAGGACAGTTAACGGGTCACAGATGTGAGCATCTGCAGAGTAAACAAGGCCCGAACTCGCAGGTTCAGCAGCATCTTACATTTTGGTCATGGCAATATGATCAGGTTAGTGACAGGAATTACTGAAGTTCTGTCCATGGGAGAGTGGTTTTATAAGATACCATGGTGCCGTGAAACTGGGTGAACTACAGCCACACTTGACAATAAAGGTGGATCACAGGAAATAGGGGCAGAGCGAGTCTTAGAGTCCGTTTAATGGCATGCTACTGTTTTTATTGAGTTCAAAAGTGAATGAGGTCAAAGAATGTATATGGTAGCTACATGTGTGATTAAAAACTTAAAAGGTCAGGGTTGGGATTTGGCTCAGTGGTAGAGCGCTTGCCTAGAAGGCATAAGGCCCTGGGTTCAGTCCCAGCTCGAAAAAAAGAACAAAAAAAAAAAAAAAAAAAAAAAGGTCACAGACATCTCAAAAAATTAAGTTTAGTGATAGATAGCCTTGGGGGGTGGGGGTCAAAGGGGCCAGAAAAGAGCACACAGGTAAATTATGAATAGTTGCTTTAGTTTTTGGGTGGGAGGGTTATGGCTGTACAGCATTTTTGTACATTTTAAATATGCTATATTTAATGTGTATTTAATATATTTTAATCAATAAAGATAAAGTGAAATGATATCCTCAAATCTGGTCTGATAGCTTCATATGCAATGATGTATATATTAAACGCACTTTTGGAAGAAAGTAAGAACATTCTAGCCAGAAGAGCAGGGATGAGGGCAGCTGGGCAAGAGGGATGCACTGTGCACCTAACATCTCTCAGCCTAGCTGTTGGTGGATGAGTGGGTGGTACCATCTGCCAGGAGCTGAGGGGAGGAGAGGTGAGTTTTGGGAAGATGGGACGTGACTAAACCCAACTGCAGCTGTGGAGCCTAGCCCACCTTGTGTGCATATTGTCGAGCATAGTGCCTGGTGCTCAGTGAGGGCTGCAGTTCCTCTGGTTCCGTTTGTGCTTGGAAGTCCTCAAATGTAGTTTTCAAATTTTCTCTTTCTTCAGCCCTAGTTTGAAGTATGACAGTAGTGTCACCCTTTGTCCTCAGAGGATACGTTCCGTGACCCATGGATACATGTACTGTTTTGTGTGCGTGTGTTCTTTAGTATGCATTCTCACTTCTAATGTCTCCATCTTAATTACTGTGGCCATCACTTCTGCTGTGTGAGGCACAATAGCAAAACTAGTGTGAATATCCGTTGCTTTCTTGACAGCTGTAGAAGCAAGTTTGTTCTTATCTTAGACCTCAACATAAAATATTTTGTTCTTAGGTTGATGATTTTGATTTTTTTACTTGAAAAAAAGAAATCCATGCAGCTTTTATTTGATGCATCTGAATTGCTGGTATCACCTCTCTTACTCTTTTGTGCAGTGTCATGGGAATTGATTGGTGGCCCAGATAGCTACCAAATGACTAAGGATATGTAGTGTAGATACCCTGGACAAGGGTCATTCATGTCCCTAGCAGGACCAGATTGAACAACACGAAAGTTCATCATGTTACTCAGAGTAGTATCCAGTTTAAAACTTAGAGGACTTGTTATTTCTGGAATTTTGGACTTAATATATTTGAACCATAGTTACCTATGGATAACTAAAACCATGGGAAGTAAAATCTTGGATAAGAGGAGAAGGACTGACTATGTGGTGTGGAGACTGATAAAACAGGCAAACTATTTTTTGCTAATAATGGATTCTAGCTGTGAGCTCACATATTTTATAAAATAAATAAGTGTTGATGGTGGAAGTGACTGAGAAAAATTTATTTTGAACTGTGGACTACTCTGTACCCTCACCTATGGAACAACTTAGGAAAGTGATGTTTTATTTCATAAGGTATGGTTACTAGTCTTAATAGGAAAGTGATGTTTTATTTCATAAGGTGTGGTTACTAGTCTTAATCACATGATGCTGTTTTATTTACTGTGCTCATATTTAAAGGGAAAGTGAAATATGGCTATCTTGTAGATAATGTTAAATATGACTGACTAAAAGTACATGATCTAATATATGCAAGGTCCTGGTTAAATCTCAAGCAATAACAAAACATTTTCTAACCTGTTATGGTAAAAATTACTTTTTTAAATTTTTTATTAGATATATTTCTTTACTTACGTTTCAAATGTTATCCCCCTTCCCACCTTCCTGTCCATAAGGCCCCATCCCCTCTCCTCCCCCTCCACCATACGGATATTCTCCCCATACATATCCCTTACAGCACCCCCCCCATATTCTCCTGCATTGGGGGTCCAACCTTGGCAGGACCAAGGGCTTCCCCTTCCACTGGTGCCCAACAAGGCTATTCTCTGCTACATATGCAGTTGGAGCCCTGGGTCAGACCATGTATAGTATTCGGTAGTGGTTTAGTCCCTGGAAACCCTGGTTGATTAGCATTGTTGTTTTTATGGAGTTGCAAGCTCCTTCAACTCTTTCAATACTTCCTCTAATTCCCCCCAAGGGGGCCCTGTTCTCAGTTCAGTGGTTTGCTGCTAGCATTGACCTCTGTATTGGACATGCTTTGGATGTGTCTCTCAGGAGAGATCTATATCCGGTCCCTTTCAGCATGCATTTTTTAGCTTCATCGATCTTAACTAGTTTTGTTGGCTGTATATATATGGGCCAGAAGCTGGAAAGAACCCAGATGCTCTTCAACAGAGGAATGGATTAAAAAAATGTAGTATATCTACACAATGGAGTACTACTCAGCTATCAAAAACAATGACTTCATGAAATTCATAGGCAGATGGATGGAACTAGAAAATATCATCCTGAGTGAGTTTACACAATCACAGAAAAACATACTTCTTATGCACTCATTGATAAGTGGATATTAGCCAAAAAGCTCAAATTACCCAAGATGCAATCCACAGACCACAGGAAGCTCAAGAAGAAGGATGACCAAAATGCGGATACTCCCACTCCTTAAAAGGGGGTAAAATATCCATAGGAGGGGATATGGAAGCAAAGTTTAGAGCAGCAACTGAAGGAAGGGCCATTCAGAGCCTGCCCCACATGTGGCCCATATATATACAGCCACCAAAAATTATTCTTTAAGATGGATGTGGTGGTGCTCACATTTAGTCCCAGCATTCATGAGCAGAAGCTGGCCGATCTCTGAGTTCAAGGTCAGTCTGATCTACATTGAGGGTTCCAGGACAGCCAGGGCTACAAAGGATGCTGTGTCTTGGTGAGGGTCCGGGAGGCATTTCTCTTTAGACAGTTTATTGAAAGCCTTTTTCTAGTCATATTTCTCCTGCGTTTCTGGGTGAGCATTAGCGTCCATTAAAAACCATTAAGAAAGCTGAAGGGTGTACAGCAATTCATGATAGCAGAGACAGGTTTAGTATCTCATCTGCTGGATCATTTCTCTCCAGCAGACATTGAATGAATTAAATGTTGGATAAAAGGGCTGCAAAAAAACAAACAAACAAACAAACAAACAAACAAAAAAAACCCAAAATTGGCTTGGTGGTTAAGAGTACTGGCTGCTTTTCCAGAGGACCTGGGTTCAGTTCCCAGCACCCACATGGCAGCTCACAACCATCTGTAGTTCCAATTCCAGAGGATCCAATTCCCTGTTCTGGCCACTGGCTACTAAGCGTTCATGTAATACACGGACAGTTGTATGCAGACAAAATGCATGTACTTGTTTTAAAAAATCACAAGTAAAGGTTGGAATCAATCATGAATCAATGAATTTACCATCCTTCCCCAAAGTTGGGCAAATTCACAGTAGAGGGAGGGAGGAAGGAGGAGGGAGGGAGGGAGGAGGGAGGGAGGGAGGGGAGGAGGGGGAGGAGGGAGGGAGGGAGGAGGAGGAGGAGGGAGGAGGGGAGGAGGGAGGAGGGGGGGGGAGGAAGGAAGGAAAAGGAAGGAAGGAAGGAGGAGGGGGAGGAGGGAGGATATACCTGTATTACTTAGTTCATCTCAGTTTTGCATAGAAGTCCGGATTAAATTCTATTGTAATTAGAAAATCAAAATCTGCAAATGAGTTGAAAGCCAAACCATATTTAGTACTGTATTGTTCCTAACAGGTCAGATGAACCCAAGAGAAAGACCCTGTGAGACATCTTCATTTAATTAAAATGTAACACTGAGAGAATCAGAACAAACTTGTACATAAACATCAGAGAGGCGTGGAACCCACTTTACTTGCTGTTCTCAGAAGAGCATGATATGCAGTAGCTAATGTCATAACCAGGGATTTAGCAATCTTGCCAGGCACGTAGTAGGAACGTTAAGATTGTACAGAGCCGAACACCAGGAAGCCACGTGTGCTCTCCAGCTTTTGCAGTCGTTTGCAAGACTTGCCGTATTATCCAGTGCATACAGGCAAATCTGTTCTGTTCATCAAGGAGTTTATCTAAAACTAGGCATAGGGATGACTTATGAGCACTGCATTATTCTTGCAGTATCTTTCGAGTCATGAAAAAGTCACTAAAATTCTGAATAACTGCCGTGCCAAGTTCATTTTGCCCTATGAATTACTGTGCTTGACGGCTAGCCACCCAAGTCTGATAAATACGATCTGTCTCCTTTTAACTGAAATACACATTAAGTAAAGTTCTTCCCCATTATGTCACATAGTTGAGTATCTTCTGCAGTAAAACAGTGAACACTAACATTGTTAAAGCTGGTGAGGAGACACAGAAGGTAGTTTGTCAGGGCAGATGAAAAGTCGCTGCAGTGGAGTGGTTACGAGATGAGGGAGGGAGTTGTGACAGTGGGCTGGTGCAGGGCAGGGTTGAGTCATTCAACTCCATCCACGTTGAGGGGGAAGGAAAGTGCTAATTTTGCATGGTTTATGTCAGATTAGCAGGACTGTCTGACTTGAGAGAACAGAATAATTACTGGGTTTTATCATGTGAGAAGAGGGGTTTGGTTTTGAATGTCACCCTAATGTTTTACTCAGGATCTACGGTTGAAGGCGTGAAGATTTTGGTGGGAACAAGAATAAATCTTATGAGGTATTTAGTAATTTGACCAGCAAACATGGATGATCCTGTTAGGGAAAAGTAGGCTGAAGAAGTGGAGACATGACAGCCCTAAAAATAGGAAGAGGGGAAAGGACTCACCTAAGTGTCAGGCATCATCAGAGGGACCAAGCATTCCTTCTGCAAGGGGTCGGATGGGGATGCTCATTTCATCGGTTGTACTGAATCCCGTGGATTCATTTCTATTGCCCCATCAGTTGATCTTGTTGCAGGGCAGAGGCAATATGAGCAAAACCTTTTATATAAATCTGCCCCACCGTCTTTTCTTCCAGAAGGCTCACATAGCAATGGTGTTATCAGACACAGGACATGCTGGTGAGGCAAATTCCTTCTACTGTTGCTCTGGCTGAGAGCCTGAAAAGGTTAAATGTTCTCTATAATCAGAATGTGTCAATCTACTCATATTCATTCCTTTTTGTGTTCATTCTTCAAATATTTCTTGGTCCATATTCTTATATTAAAGCTGACACCGAAGGCTCACCAGAGTAAATTTCCCAGGTCTCCTGAAAGGCACTGTTCTCTAAAAGTCTGTACAAAGAATTTAAACATCAACCTAGTTAGCTTTCCTGTCTTGTTGTTTAACCCGCGTTGAGGCCAGCCTGCAGTATACTCATGTAAAAAAATATGGTAAAATGACCTGATAACACACTAAATAGTAATCCTTTTATTGTTACCTCAAAATTAGGTTAAGTATGTGTGTGTGTACATGTATACATACATGTATATACATACATTCATGTGTGTCATGAAATGCCAGTTTATGGAAAGACTAGCACACATAGACTTCATATCTCAGCAAAAAAAGGCCTGTCAGAGTCACCCATGGGTACAGAATCGCTTCATGAACACAGATGCAGGAGTCTCTGTCTGACTTCCGTCTTTTATCTCACCATGACCGTTGGGAACAAAAGTGCTCAGGTCTCCCCTATAGGTTACCAACCTGTGTTTCTGCGAAGTACTTCCGGGTAAACATCTGCATTCTGGGATGGGTGGTGGTTAAAAAAAAATCTGCATTCTGAAGAGAATCAACTTTATCAACACACTGCTGTCCAGAGATCTCCAGATACAACATCCCTTCCTCCATCTATGTCTTCCTCATCCTTTCTTCCAACAGCACACTGTTTGAGCACTAGTACAACGTCTACGAAGCCAACACTTTCACATTAACATAAGTTTTTCCCTTAATCTCTAGGATTGGAGGTTGGTTCCAAGCATGCCCAGCACCTTGCCATTGCATGTAAGTCCAGCTTCAAAGGCTCTGATCTCCTCTTTCGGCCTTTGCAGGCACCAGCACACATGTGTGGATGTACACAGTACACTATACATGCAAGTAAAGATAATAAAGTCTTATAAAACGTTACGATCTCTCAACCTACTTTAGAATTACTTTTCATTCACGTGTTATTTATGAGTAACCTACAGAAAGAATATCACTAGTACCCCTTACTCCCTGTTGCAGTTGGAGTGTTTCTCCTCAGCTCTGTGTTGACAGAGTTTAGTTGTCATTGCAATAGTAGTACTAAGGGGTGGAGATAGCCATGGAAAATTGAAATCCCAGTACTTGGGAGACTGGGCTAGAAAAATGTCCTGAGTTTGAGGTTAGCCTGGGCAACAGAGTAAGTCACTGGCTCAAGGGGAAAAGTGATTTGGCTATGCAACTCTGCCCTCACAAATGGATTAATGTTGTGAACTAAGGATCTGGTTCGTTATCTCAGGAGTATGTTCCTGACATTTTTGTGATGCTTATTAAATAACAGCTTCATCTGAAGATTGTGTGTCCTGGGTCCAGGGAGCGTCCTTGATCAGATTTGTAGTCTCGTCTTCCTAGGAGATAGGTGTGTGGTTAACTGCAGTGAATAAATAAATCAGTATCCATTCTGTAGGCCATGGACCAAGGAATATTTTAATCAAGCCTTAAAGCTTTAATATTAAATAAATTCGTCAGTTTGAAGTTGCCACAGATGGTGATTTCTCTCACGCATGTAGACTAAGTAAACTGAAAACCTGGAAAACACTTGTCATCCTAGAGCCATTAAAGCATGAGTCATAGCAAGAGTCAAATAGCAGTGTTCACGGGAGCTTGGAAGAAATGATAGGGAGCTTTGACGGCACAAGTCTCCAGTGGAGGGAGTAATTATCCAGGGGGAGCAAGCAGCATGAGACCTGATCTAAAGTGAGCCTGAGGATGTGGCTGAATTGTGGCTTTATGATGAAATCTTAATGGGCGAAGAGCTGCCTCTTAAGAATGAACGACACAAAGAATGATTTCCTGGGATGGAACCTAGTGGTAAAGCCCCTGAACATTGGTTAAAAAAAATAAAGAGGATTTATACCATTGCACACACTTAGTTGATTAAGCATGTTCAGCATTTTGGCTTGTATTTAAACAGACTGGCTCTTAACCATATTGCTCAGGCTGAAGTGAAGGTCACAGTTATAGTCGCACTGACTGAACAATGTGTAGCACAGCATAGCTCTAATCTGGCCCAAATGATCTTTCTGCTTCAGCCTTCTGAGTGTGGGACTGTGCACAGGTTCCCTTCCACCTCAGGACCCTTTATTTTGACAAGTTCCCTGATGGTAAAATGCCGTCAAACTATGTCATGTGGTATGGAGAAATCTGTCATAAAAGGGTCATCGAGCAATGCAGAAAACCGCATTGTTGATTTTATTGTCTTATTTTAAATGGCTGTTACCCCATCCTTCAGCAACCACCTCTCTGGCAAACATTAACTGTCAGCATTGAGGGGAACCCCACAGCCAAAAGGCCCAAATGCCCATGGTTGTTAGCACCTTTTTGGTTTGGTTTGGTTTGGTTTGGCAATAATGCCCCTCAAACCACAAGTCTCAAACCTGAGCCCATAAATATACCAAGCTGGGTGTGGTCGTGCACACTTTTAATCCCAGTACTGAGGAAGCAGAAGCAGGAAGATCTCTTAAGTTCAAGGCAGTCTGAACTATAAGGTGAGTTATAGTTCAGGACTACATAATGAGACCCTGTCTCAAGTAAAAAGAAACAAAATAATAATAATGTGGAAGCAATCGAAGACACTTCATACTAACCCCTGCTTCCATGTGCATGTGTCCATAACTGTATATGTACCTTCACATGCATGTGCACTCATAGTACACACAAACACATACCACACACACAAAAAGGTGACAGTTCAAACACAAATATTTACATTTTGCAGTAATATTTGATCTCACATTAAATGGTCTGAGCTCATTGAAAACAAAAAAGTAAAAATATATCAACAAGAACAAGAGTAAGCAAATTGTGGAATGTATTCATACCATGGATTGTTATTCAGTAGTAAGAATGAATAACTCATAGACATGGCCACACAAACGTCACATCTGTCACAGATGTGTAGTGTTATGATTTCATTCACACTAAGTTCAAGTACAGGCTGAAGTGTTCCATGGTCTTCAGAACAGTGAGCGTTCTAGGAGTCAGGGCAAGAACTCAAGGCAGGAAATGAAACAAAGAGACCATGAAGAACCCTGCTTACTACTCCTGGCTTGCTCAGCCTGCTTTCTTAAAACACCCAGGGCCACCTCAACAGGTGAGACACCTCCCACACTGTGCTGGGACCTTTCTCACCAGTTGGCAATGAGGAAAATTCACTACACACTTGTCTACAGGCAACCCAGTGAAGATACTGTCTCCATTCTCCCTTTCCAGATGACTCTAGCTAGTATCAAGTTGACAAACAGCAAACCAGGGCAGTGAGTCTGGGGGCACTGGGACTGTAGAAAGCCTCTGTAATCTTGGCCTGAGGTTACGATTCTGTGAGAGGCGTATTCATCAAACCTTAGTGAACTGCATCTTAGCTCTCTGCACTGTGCAGTATGTAAGGGGGAATGTAGCCTTGACCGATATTGAAACCTACTTAGCAAACTTACTTTTGCAGTAGCTTGGGCTAGCAATTTCTTAAATGCTTCTTATTTTTGGAGAATACAGCTATAAATATGAAAATGAAAAAAGAGTATAGCTGAAACCTGTACCTTTTGGTGTCCCAGTTGTAATCTAAATTTTTTTCTTTTATTGGATTTGTAATTAAATTTTAAGAAGAACCCCAGAATTCAGGAACATTTTGGATAAATGCACACTTATCATAAAATAGATCAGAATTTTGGTAGCTGTATCTTTTGAAAACTTATTTATACTTTAGTGTTATTCAAAGACCACATCTTAGGTATTTAATAGATTTTACTTTGCTCTGAAGTTTCCAAAGAATGCTTTTAAATATTCTTTCCCACAAAAAGAAATTTCGGTTTTGAAAACATTCATAGAATGGAAGAATTCTCTGGAAAGTCCCCCAGTGAAGCCTGGATTGTCTTGCTGTTTACACTTTAAGCCTCTCGTCTATGGGTCTGTTCCTATAGAGCAAAGGCTGACCCCAGAAAAGTAATTTTTCTTGCTTTGTGGAACCTTTTTTATCTGACAGAAAATGGTAACTCATCAGACTGCGACAGAAAGCACCTTTTCAACTCTCAGTCAACTTGATCAATATTATGCATCCATCAAATGAAGGATCTGGAGCGATAACCTCAAAAACCCTGCTAGGCAACAAGGTATTGATTCTGTGTTCTGCCTGATGGATAGATGCACAAAGGCAACAAGTGAAGGTGGAGAGTGGGGATCTGGCCACCTGCCCTTTCCTGCTACACCAGGCAGGATGTGGCTGCACTGGAAAGCACACTGTGGCTTTTTCTGAAAATGCAGCTCCTTCCTGTCACTGTCTTTCAGAGTCTGATCCTAGCTGGGAAAAGCCCTTTCCTTGGGGTTTTCAGGAAGCCCCAGAAACCAACTTAAAATGAAACGTAATCACATTTATTCTGGTGGATTTGAAACTCACTATGATTGGAAATATTTTGAGGGTGGTATTAGTGACTTACAGCAAGGAGTAAGAGTAGATAATAGTATGAAGGAACTGTGGGAAGGTCTTAATTTATCTTTGGGATTAAAGACTTATTAGAGGCTTTAGAAGTATTGATTCATATTAAACTAGTAAATGTGCTAATTAGAGCGGGGTCGTTTCGGTTCATTAAGCCAGTCGAGCAGACCTCTCATTAGCTATCCACTCGAGTGCTTAAGAATGATGATAACCTCACCCCTGGAGTCATCATCTGGCAAATGACGGGGCTAACCTCAAACGAAAGTTCTTATTGGTGGTATCTTTTCGCTTCCTTCCCCAGTTGATGCCTAATTTCCTAATGCCTTTGAGAGAATTCCCTGGCACATTGTCTTAAGCATGTCAAAGAAATGAGCTGAGCTCTGTTATGGTCCTTGTAGCATCTTGTCAAAATTATTTACTTAGGTCTATCACCCTACTAGAATGTAACTTTTTGTCAATGAGATCTTATGGTACAAATTAATTATAATTAGTGATAACTATATGTAACATACTGGTTTAGCTAACTCAGCCATTTCAATCTAATAAGTGAAAGTGTAGGCTGCTGTGAACTAAAAAATAGATCTTAATTTAAGTTGCATCCCAGAGTATAAGACCAGCACAAAACACTGACCTACAAACTCAAGTGAAACAAGGGTGGCACTCTCTTAATTGCTTATGAGCTAGTTTTTTGGGGAAACATCTGATATTGGAGGAAAGCAGACTTATGGGTAAGCATCTTTCCCGTTGCCCCTCAGGTTGTAAGGGAGGGCTCACCAGGAGTTCCAAAGGTAAAGTACTATGTGGGTAACTCCCTTTGACAAGGACTCAGCAGAGACACAGACGACAATGCTGAAGAGTTTTGAGTTACCTGTCTCTGGATGCATCTGAAGGCTGGCATCCTTCCACTGAGTGGACTACATGAGCTCCGAGGTTCTGCCGAGGGGGCATGACCTTCTTTAATCCATCTTTCACAGTGACAAAGGTGACTGTCTAGATCCTCTGAGGATGCAGCATCACCAAAAGAAGTCATGAGAACATTGCTGGCTTGTAGGCTCAAGCACATAAATCCATTTCCAGCTTCATTACTCGGAGTCTGCTCTTCACCATAAAAAGAGAAAGAGTCACAGAATCAAAAATTATGTAACAAACTTACAGCTTTAGCCCGATACCTGGAAATCTATCTTTCCTGTCAGAGAAATTGTGAAGAAACAGATTTAGGTAAACAGTGACCCAGAACGCTATTGAAAAAAACTCTCCACTTGCTGGAGGATGTAATTTGGCCAAGTACTACACACTTCCTCCAGTTACTGAGAAGAGAATAGAACTTCTGGTTCCATGCACATTAGTCCACAGAGGGTCCAGAAGGTGTGACGTTGTAATGAAGCTGTCTGGCTGCTTTATAGTGTTGATCAGGGAGAATTCTTTTTCAACATCAAAGCAGTTTTCCTTTTTTAAAAAATTGAAAATAGATTTCTCCTCTTTCTAAACTGTCACTCGGTAAGAACGAGCCCATGTTCAGCACAAGCACCAAGATTGTGCGAGAAGCTGGATATGTCCGAGTCTGGCATCGCTCAGACGCTGCTTGAGCTGGGGATGAACGCAGATCTCAAGGCACAGCTGCAGGCACTCGGCATCCTCATGGCCAAAGACTCTGAAGTTGGTGGTGATTGGAAATCTTTCCAGAAAATCCAAATCCGGCTAGTGCATGAGTTGGGGAACAAGTTCGGTGAGAAACGTGTAGTCTTCAGTGCACAGAGGAGGGTTTTGCCCAAGCCAACTCACAAACCAAACAAGCAAACGTGCCCAGAAGCTGCACACCACCAGCAGGGCAGGAAGCCACCCTTGAGGACTTGGTCTTTACAAGCGAAATTGTGCGTAAGAGGATCTGTGTGAAACTGGATGGCGGCTGTCTCGTAAAGGTTCACTTAGACAGAGCACAGCAGAACATTGTGGAACATAGGGTCAAACCTTTTTCTGCTGTGTGTCAGAAGCTCCCAGGGAAGGATGCTGATTTTGAATCCCCAGGGTTTCACTTGTAAAGAAACTGGCTGGATAAAGACTCCTCTGTCTCCCTTCAGAAAAGATCAGGCCTCCAAGAGGTGACGACCTAGTAAAGCAAAGTACAGTAAGACAAGGCAGAAATCGCAACATCTGAGCTGGACAAGGCAACCCAACAGGAAGAAAAGTGAGTCCCAGGAGCAGGCAAAAGTGTCAGAGTCACACTGTTAGGGGTCCCACGAAACCATGAGGCTAACAGCCACAACATACACACAGAGGACTTAGCGCAGACCTCCGCAAACTCCATGCTTGCTGCTTCGGTCTCTGTGAGCCCATATGAGCCCTGCTTAGTTGATTCAGTGGGCCATGTTCTCCTAGTGTCCTCTGTCCCCTCTTAATTCAACTACAGTCTTTCCTCCTCTTCTGCAGAGTTTCCCAAGCTCCGAGGGGAGGGACCAGATGGAGACCGCCAGTTTAGATGATCTCGCGACATAATGTCTGACTAGGTCTCTGCACCCACTCCCACGTGCTTCTGGAAAAAGCCTCTTTGATGACTGCTGGACAAGGGACAGACCTATGAGTATAGCAGAAAATTTTTTCAAGTTTATCACTGTGAAAAAAATACTTGACGAAAATAACTTAATGGAGGGAAGATTGATTTGGGATCATGGTTTTAGATGTCTCAGTCTCTATTTATCTCCCTCTACTGCTTTCTCGGGTCTGCGACAAGGCAAAAATATGAGTGGAAAACTATTAACCTCATGATGATCAGAGGTGTGTGTGTGTGTGTGTGTGTGTGTGTGTGTGTGTGTGTGTGTGTGTGTGTGTGTAATTGGGGTGTAGATGATGGGTTAAGATACAAACTTTTACGGTTATACTCCAGTGGCCCAGTTCCTCCAACTAGTTCCTACCTCCTAGTAGCCCATTAGCTCTGAACTTATCAATGAAACTAGCATCCTAGTGATCTAATCATCTCTCAAACAATGCTACCAGCTGGGGACCAGCCATTCACATTAGCCTTGTGGGGAGACACCCTGTTCTAGTTTGATTTTCCGTTGCTGTGATGAAATATTCTGACCAAAAGCACCTTGGTGATGAAAGAATTTATTTGACTTACACCGCCAGGTCATAATTCATCATGGAGGGAAGTCAGGGCAAGAACCTTGGAAGAATACTGCTTACTGGTTAACACTTTGGCTTGCTCTTAGGCTCATTCCAAGCTAGCTTTCTTATTCCACCTGCCAAGCTCCTACATCAATTAGCAATCAAGCTGGGAGGTGGTGGCGCACACTTTTAATCCCAGCCCTTGGGAGGCAGAGGCAGGTGGAGCTCTGTGAATTGAGGCCAGCCTGGTTTACAGAGTGAGTTCCAGGACAGCCAGGGCTTTACACAGAGCAACCTTGTCTCAAAAAAACAAAAAACTAGCAATCAAGGTAATGCCCCTATAGACACATTACTGGCCAGTCTGGCAATTTTTCAATTGTTCCCTCTTCCCGGGTGACTCTAGGTTGTGTCAAGTTTGCAGTAAAAACTAGGACATGCTCTATGTGCAAACCATAACAATCTTCACTTCTAAGTCAGAGGTTTATTTTAAAAAGACGAGACTTTGCAGCTTGCTTCCGTACCTTTCTAGCACTAACATGGATTCAGTAGAATGAAGCAGAAGAGAGGGATAGGAGATGTAGATTAAAAGATTTGAGTTGTAGGTCATAGGATCTATTGCAAGAGAGAGCTTCACCTAGGCAACCTCTTTCCTGTCCACTGACAGTAGGGACAAGACTTTCTCAAAGCCCATTGGAGTCCGAGATGACACTTAGTAATACATCTGGAACATTCCTGGAAGGGGTGTGTGCATGCGTGTGCAACTGTGTATGTGTGTGTTTGTGTGTGTGTGTGTGTGTAACAGCAGTGATATCCCAAAGTATCTTCCAAATTCTAAGATTTTTGTTTCATATGAGAGAAAACTTTCCTTCAGAGGTTGTAGAAGATACAAGTGGACTGGAATGGAGATACATGTATACATTTGTGTGGACTGGAATAGAGATACATGTATACATTTGTGTGCTTGTACCTGCTTCAGTGCTAGAGAAGGAGCAGTGTGCAAGGGGGTAAGAAAACACGAAGGAGCAGAGAGTGATAGAAGAGGGGGTTGGTAGAGAATGGAGCTTAGGTGACGCTTCGAAGCACAATGGCTCTCTCAATCCTCCTGCCTCAGTCAGTTCATTCTGTGCATGCACCTGCACAGAGTCCAGCAACCGTCTCTTTTTGGATAATGGTCATGGATATTGGTACCACTGATGAAATGAAATGGGAAGGGATGGTTGATATACAGTTCCCAGTGGTTCCATCACATAAATATTACAGGAGACCATCATTTGGGCCTCAACAGATGAGAATGAAAGTGTGTCACTCATGCTAGAGTTCTACATCAGCAAACTAAGCTGTTTATCTAACCTTCCCAGAAGCCAGGAGAAGTGAGAGAGGACAGTCAAACTCCCCATGGACAGTTGTTAAGGTGATGAGACCCCATTCTTTCTAATCCTTATACAGAAGAAGTGACCTGAAGAGCAACTATCCCATCACTGCTCCCCGATTCACAAGAGCAGTAACTTTGAAATAACTGACACCATGTTCTTTATTTCTTATTTCTCCAGTCTTTGTCTGCCTCCTTGGGATCCTTACCCTGTGATATGGAATACTGCATTGTCCACTTCGCGAGGTGAAAAAAAAAGATATCGAAAGGGAATTGTTGTAATTTGCCCTTTGACACTCCTTATAGCAAAGGGTCCATGAAGAGGAGGGTTATGATAGCTATTCTTGGTTATCAACTTGACTACATCTGTAATTAGCTAAAACCCAAATGGCTGGGCACAACTGTGAAAGAGTTTTACTTAATTAAATCATTTGAAGTGGGAAGTCCCAGTTATAATCCAGATTTTTTTTTTTTTTTGACCAGGGTTTCTTTGTGTAGTCCTGGCCAACCTTGAACTCCCTCTGTAGATTGCAAACTCTGATATTTGTCTGGTGCTTCTTTCTCTGTGCTGAGATTAAACGCGAGCGCCACTGCCGCCTGGCCCCATAATCCAGACCTTCGAGGTGGGAAGACCCACCTTTAATCTGGTGCACACCTTCTGCTGGCTGCCTATATAAAGGTCACGGAGCTAGCGTTCCTTTGCCTGCTTCCTCCTCCAGGTTGTCCTCTGACCTCCACCGTGTGCTGTGGCTTGTATACACACACACACACACACACACACACACACACACACACACACACACACAAACACAATTTTAAAAACACATTTAAAAAACAGAATTGTGAAAATGCCTTTGAGCATTTGTCTGTAATTTTTTAGATAAAGGCTCATTTTATTTTTAATTAATTTTTTTAATATTGGCAAAAGGAATTCTAGGTTTCATTATGACATAATTTGCTTTTGTTTCTGTCTTCATGTTATGTGTGCTCCGTGACATCTCCCTCACTCCTTTAGCGCCTTTTCTTTCTAGTTTTATGACCTATGCTTACATGTATGTGTGTGCGCCTCATGCATAGCTGGTGCCTTAGGAAGTCAGAAAAGCCATTGGATTCCCTGGAACTAGATACGGATGCTTGTGAATCACCATGTGAGTGCTGGGGACAGAATCTGGGTCCTCTGCAAGAGCAGCAAATGCTTTTAACAGCTGAGCCATCTCTCTAGATCTAACTGCATTGTTATTCTTGCCTGTGTCTATGTGCACAATGGTGTGCTATTGCATTCAGCAGCTGGAAGAAGGTAACAGGTCTCCCAAAACTGCAATTACAGAGAGTTGCAAGCTGGCTTGCAGGTCCTGGGTCTTACAGCAGGGTTCTTTGGAAGAGCAGCCAGTGTTTATAACCATTGAGCCATCCCTCTAGCCACAACCACTTTTGATATCTGCATAACCACTTGTTTTTCTAAGTAATTTTGAAATACTTTACTTTGTGGCGAGATCGGTATTTAGTTCCTGCATTTAACAACAGCAAGCCATTGGCTATCTTTGGTTCCTTTTCCCACAACTGCACTAATCTCTGGGGACACATTCCCTGAAGTGGATTCCAGGCTCGATGTTAGATATACCCCAATGGCTTCTTTATATGTATTTATAACACTTGTTTCATGGGAAAATGAATTCTTAGTCTTTCGAACAGACTTCTACACAGATAAAAATCATCTCTCGCTGCTGCTTTAAAATTTTGCCAGTGGTTATTTGGTGTTCGTGTTGTACAGATCTGTATTTATGAGTGTAGACATACTAAGATTCTCGGTGTTCTTAGGATCTGTTCTGTGTTCTCAGCTTTGGAGAGCTATGTTATTGCACCCAGAGCGCAGGGTTTCTGCTCTCCTGTTCCCAGGCCATTCTCAACCTGCAGCGAGCATTTACAAAGGCATCTAGCTGCATCTGTTGCTTGGGTGGAGGAGCATGGGAGGGAGGCAGTGTCTGCACTACTGTCTTTCTCTAGAACACTCCTGTAGGCGGAAGGAGTAGGAAGCGTTGTCAAGGCTGAGAAGCAGGACACAGCTGCTTCTGAGAGCTCTCTAAGGAGTTGGGAGGTCTCCTGTGGGCTGCCGTCTGTCCTCTCCCAGGTGAAGCCACTGGTTAGATCTATTGCTAATGGAAGTTCTCTAGAGGAGCAGAGATGGGGTTTTCTCACTGGAGCTGGCTGCTGACTCTCAGACACTTTCAAAAGTCAGCTGGGCTGCCAGCAATGCGTCCAGAAAGAGATCGCAGGGGGAAAGGAACCAATGGCTGCCCGATTCCTCCCTTCATTCCTCTTTTCCTTCCCTCCATCTCCTAGATACCCCCAGTTGGAAAAACAAAACAAAAAAATCCCTCTTTCCTAACTTTTTTTTTTTTTAGATGATGGATTTTATGTAGACCAGGCTGGCCTTGAAATCACTATGTACCCAAGGATGACCTTGAAATCACAGTCCTCCTACATCCTGGGTGCTGAGATTATAGGTGTGTATGTGCCACCCTTCCCGGTGTGTCCGAGCACTGTATTCAAGCTCAGCTCAGGCACAGTGACACCCAGAATGTGGGCATCCACTCTTATATAATCCAGCATAGGATCTAGAGAACGTTTTTTGTTTTTCTCTGCAGCTTTGCCCACTGTCCTCAAAACCAAAGGCTTATTTATCATTAACCAAACAGCAACAACCACAGCAACAACAACAAATACTAAAGATGCTAGGGGAGAAGGAGTCCTTCTACACTGCAGGGAAAGGGGGAGGGGGAGAGTGTTCGTGTCTGCAGCTGTTAAGAAAATCAGAATGGAGTTTCCTCAGAAAACTAAAAATAGAATGACCATTTGATCCAGCTATACCATTCCTGGGAATATACTCAAAAGACTCTTAAGTCAGCATATCACAGGGATTCTTGCAAATTCATGTTTATCTTGGCTCTGTTCACAACAGCTAACCTAGGAGCCCATCAGCAAGTGAACAAATAAAATGTAGTATGAGTTTGAATGCGCGCGCGCACTCACACACACACACACACACACACACACACACACACACACACAGAGTTTTATACAGTCATCAAGAGGAACAAAATGCTATTTCTTGGAAATGGATAGAAGTCAAATAAGCTAGATTCAGAAAGACAAATAATTTTTTTCTCCTGTAGAATATGTGTGACACACACACACACATACACACACACACACATGCACACCATGAAAGTTGTAAGTGGACTATTTAGGAAAAGGAAGGAAATAAACAGGAAGTGGGGAGGAGGATAGGAGAATATGGGAATAAATATGGTCAAAGAACATGATATTACTGAACACGAATGTCACTACTGAACCTATTTTTGTACACTAAATATACACTAGTAAAAAATTAAAATGGGTAGGGCGGTATCTCAGTAGTACAGTGCCTATCTAGTTTATTAAAGATGCCAGGTTCTATCCTCAATGTACATGTAATCCTAACAGTTGGAATCCGTAAGCAGGAGGGTCAGGAGTTAGTTCACGGTCAGCCTGGGTTACATGAGGCTCTGTCTCAAAAGCACTCCTGCCCTGCCTTCCCCCACCCCTTTCAAACACCAGTTGTTGTTTTTTTTTTTTCCTTCTGTGAAAATTGTATCAGTCAGGCGCTCCTGTCTCTAAAGGAGAGTGATGACTGAGAACTCAGCTGGACAAAGAACAGGGGCCCAGGTGAATAGCCACACTCGATGAATGAAGAGAGACCCAGGTACCAAGTCTGTCCTTTTACATCCTCTAAGGTGCACTAAGGAGAAGGGAACACGTTCCTCCCCTCTGGAGTGGCCTGGATGTGGGTTATTGCTGCAGTTTGAAAGATGTCAGCCAGGGACAGTGGCGTATGCCTTTAATCCCAGCACTTGAGATCCAGACTCAGGCAGGGAGAGCTCCGTGAGTCTGAGGCCAGCCTAGTCTTCAAAGCAAGTTCCAGGGCTACACAGAGAAACCCTGTCTCAAAAAACAACAACAATAAAAATAGAGGGACAGGGGTAAAGGGAGAGGCATGTGGGGGCTGGGAGGAGGGGGAGGAGCATCTCCCATAAGCTCATGTCTGTGAACACTTGCTCCTCAGACGGTGGCACTGTTTGGGAAGGTTATGGACATTTTAGGAGCTGGATGAAATTTATTGCCCAGGGAAGCTTTGATGCTTCATCACCCGGCCTACCTTCCTGTTCTCTCTCCAGTTCTTGTGAACGGGTGAAATATGATCATTGTGCTTCCTGCCTGGCAGACTACTGGTCTCGTGCTCCTGCTGCTAGGATGGACTGTATCCCCACTGGAGCAGTGAGCCCAGACAAGCTCATTCTCCCAGAACATTCTCCTTGTCAGGACATTTTTAACATCATAGCTGAAATGTAACTATTGCAGCTGTCCACCACTGAAGTGAGAATACACACAGGAATCACTCGGACCTGAGGAAAACATTCCCATAAAAAGATATACTGAACTTGCACTTGAGAGCACAAAGTTAGTACAATTAGTGGGGGATTGATTAGAAAGCTCCTCCCACAACAGTACTTTCTTTTTTTTTTTTAAGATTTATTTATTATATATGAATACACTGTAGCTGTCTTCAGACACACCAGAAGAGAGCATCGAATCTCATTACAGATGGTTGTGAGCCACCATGTGGGTGCTGGGATTTGAACTCAGGACCTCAGAAAGAGCAGTCGGTGCTCTTAACCACTGAGCCATCTCTCCAGCCCCACAACAGTACTTTCTTGTTTTTGTTTTTGTTTTTGCTTTTGTTTTGAGGTTACTCAGACTATTTACTCTCACCGGACACTAGGGACCACAAATAAGAATGAACATGTGGTGTTTGTCTTTCTGGATCTAGATTTCCTTGCTCTAATCTTTTCTAGTTCCATTCATTTTACCTGCAAATTTTCCTGATTTTATTTTTCTTTATGATAAACAACATTCCACGGTGTCTTTGTACTATACTTTGATTATCCATTCGTCAGTTGGAGGAAGTTTAAATTGTTTCCACCTCTGGCTGTTATAAATAGAGCAACAGTGGATACAGCTGAGCACCCTGAGGAGAAGGGTGCTGAGTCTTCTCAATGATCTTCACAGAAGGAGCCACAAACGACCCTGAAAAATGGAAGTAATCTTTAGGAAAAAAACGATACCGGATTTCAAGCTATGTTACAGAGCTATCCTAATACAAACAGCATGGCACTGGTACAAAACCAGAAAACACAAATCAATGGAACAAAATAGAAGACCCAGAAGTGAGGGTGTGTAACTGCACACATGGACATAAAAGATACACACTGGAGAAGAAATAGAATCTTCAACCCATGGTACTGGGAAAGCTGGATTTCTACGGGTCGGAGAATGAAATTAGACCCACTATCTATAATGCTGCACAAAAGGCAATAAAGTGAAACTTGAAACGTTGAAATCGTTAGAAGAAATCACGGGTGTAGTGCTCTACAGAATATAGCCCCAGGAAAGAATGTTCTGAAGTAGGACTCCACTCACTCAGGAATTAAAGCCAGCGGTTGACAGACGAACCTCAAAAACAAGCAAACGAACAAAGGCTACGGTGCAGGGAAGGAAACAAACAAAGAGAATGCGGCAGTCTTTGCCTCTTTGCCATCCATACATCTGAGAGAGGATTAATAGCCAGAATACACAAAGAATTCAAGACACAGGGTCAAGAAAACAAGAGCCTAATTTAAAGAACGGGCTAAAGAACTCTGAACAGAGTTCTCAAAAGAAGATATAGAAAAAATGGCTATGAAATACCTCAAAAAGTCTCCAACATCCTTAGCTGCTAAAGTTTCATCCTACCCCACTCTTAATGGCTAAGGTAAGGGAAAAAAACCCTGAAAGCAAAGCTGGCAGGATATGGGGAGATGGGAGCCCCATTCATTGTTAGTAGCACTGGTCCAGTCAATATAGAAATCATTATGGTCCATTCTAAAAGGCTAAAGGTAGAGATACCATATGACCTAGCTATGCCAAGTAAAGCGCTAGAGTGATGTATATGCCCAGCACTTGGTAGGCTGCTGCAGGGGGATTACTATGAGCTTGAGGCTAGGATGGGCTACTACAACTAAAATCTAAACTAAAACAAACAGAGGGAGAACTGGCCCATGCCAACTAACCAGAACACAGTAAGGGCCAGCACAAACACCGGCCATTGCCTCTGCCTCCATAGCTCTGCCTTCCTGGATCTCTCTCTCTCTCTCTTCTATGGCAACTCCTTTGCTACCAGCATGCACCTCAGTGGCCCACAGTACTTGATGGAGATCCTACCTGGGCAACTAGAAAGTCTGAACAGGGCAGATTGGGTAAAGTTGCATCCTCTGGGATAGACTGACCATACTATCTACCTCTAGGAAATGCCTAAGTCTATTCTGCTCTCTAAGAGGCAGAGCTCAGGTTTGTGTTCCCGAATTACTCCTGTGGTGGTTAATCGGGTTTGCCAATCTGATTGAAGAGACACAACACCCGTGGATGAGTATTTCTAGGAAGGATTATCCTGGCAAGGGAGGGGAGGAAGATCTTCTCCCAGAGAGGTGGGCAGGACCTTCTAGGCAGCAGCCTACCTGTAAGGAGGTTTGAGGAAAAAGCTACCACTTCTGCCTGCCCACTTTTGATCTTTCCAGGTGAGCGCATCTACTGTGTTGCCATGGCTGCTGCTGCTCTTTGCTGAGATCTGGACTCAGTTTCTTTGTCCTTTCAGTGTAAACGGAAGATCATTGGCTCTCCGGGAACACTCCAGTCTTTAAGTGTCATGCTTGGACTGCTGAGACATCCAGTCTTGGGGGCCTAGGGACCAAACAGCTACTTCATTCTTTGCCCCTCAGCACATAGGCAGCCACTGTTACACTACCCAAATTGTGTTAGATAATCTAATAAATCTCCTTTGTAATAATGTTTATTCTATAGATTCTGTTCCTCTGGAGAACCCTAATTCCCTCCTGCTCGTCTACTAGAAAGAGCGTTCAGTGCGTGCCTGGGTCTGTGTGCTCTCTCTCAGTGGTTAGCTCTGCGTGGTACCCAGGACCCTGAACAGGCTAGAACAGGTGATGGTGTGGAGAGAGGTGGCTCTCCAGTCCTCATCCCGAGACACCTATCGCTGAGTAGCAGGGAAATACACACCTACGATGAGCAGAGCTCCCTGCCACTGAGATACAAAGACAAATGATTATTCCTGATCCCCAAAAATGAAAAGTCAACCAGAGGACACAGTCCAGACAAGGAGACAGGACAGCCAGAGCAAAAAGCACATAGTAAACCACAGGTGGGAGCCAAGAGACTGGAGATAATGTCTCACCCTGCTGTAAATATTTAATAAAATCATACTTAGATTCCTCAACAACCACATGTATAATTTTAATATTATAATCCTTGTTTCTCAGGATGAGGAAGCAAAGAAGTCAAGAACTTTGCCCAGAGTCACATACCTCTTAAGTAGTGATACCATCACAGAAATCCAGGAACTGATGCTCCAGAAGGGGATTTGGAAGGGATGGAGGTCACCGTGGGTGACTTGAGAGTTGAGAATGCTTTTTTGTTCATTCGTTTATTTATGACAAACGTTCCACAACTTCTGCTGGTCAGAAACTCTTTGAGACGATGCCTTTGGCTCTTTGTCAGTCAGAGAACAGCATCATTTGACTCACCCATACTTTGAATGGCCCTGCAGATAGCTTAAGTTTCAAACTGGCCATTAAACCTGACTGTGACCTTGTCAACTTTGGCTACATTCATCAGGAAGGCCTTTAGTACCAGTGAAATGGAGCTGCCTTGGTTTTTTTTGGGGGGGGGCATTTCTGTGACACAAACTCGATGGTGTCATTCTGTATGCTGTTTCTGCACCTGCTTTCACAAGTCCAGAAAGATCACAGAAAGGGGAGAGTGATTGTATGTATGTATGTATGTATGTATGTATGTATGTATGTATGTATGTATGTATTTTAAATTATGTATATTTGTGTGTATATCTGTGTTGGTTATATGCACCTCAATGCAGTTTCTGTGGAGATGAGAGGCATTGAATTTCCTGGAGCTAGATTTGCGGGCAGTTGTAAGCTCCCTAGCTTGGATTCTGGGAGTTGAACTTGGGTACTTTCTGAGAGCAGCAAATGCATCTCTCTAGCCCTAAGAATGATTTTAAGATAGGTGATGCAGTGGATAAGGTGCTCTGTCGCAGAGCTTGGAAGCCTTGAATGTGACTGTAATGAGTGTGGACTGAAGCTATCACTCCTATGGGGTTTTGAGAATCCCTGAAATGTTGTCCACTGATGGGTGTGCGTGTGAACGATGTATCAGAGAGGACAGAGTCTGACAGACTTGGGCAGAAGGCAGTGTGACCAAGGATAATGTTCCCAGGATGGAGAGGCTTATGAGAGAGTGAGGCGGAGAGGTGGGGGAGGACTCCACAGTTTCTAATCTGGTGACAGCGGAGACAGGACACACAGGCATGCATGGAAGAGTTTGTGCACAAATACATACACAAGCATACACACACACATACGCACATATCTGTGTCTCTGTCCTTGTCTGACACTGTTCAAAAGGAGGAGGAGGGGGAGAGAGGAAGAGAGATGGGGGAGGGAAGTGTAGGAGGGAGGCAGAGGGAGGAGAGAGAGGTATATTGGGGATATGTGCTCTGATTTTAGCACAAACACTGAAGGCAAGTCATGTCTTAAATGCTGAGATTTTGACAAAACTATACAGCCGCAAAGAAAATCAGACACCAGCGCTGTGAGCTGCTAATCCTGGCTATTTAAGCTCCAGTAAAACGCCTTTTGCCTGTCCATCCAGGCTTTAGGCCCTGTACTTTCCCTGTTAATCCTTTGCCACTGTCACATGGGCAGTGATAGTTATGTCTGTAGTGATGGCCCTTGCTCAGCAGCCCACCAGGAGCCCCAGGGACACATAGATCAATAACGTTTTCTTCCCTGTTTGCTGGGGTTCACTGCAGCCTGAGTCACCTGGGGATCCCTAATTGTTTAACCCTGGCTGCGTGCCTTGGTTTTTTTTTTTTTTTTTTTTTGCCAGTGCTAGCTCCCCCAGAGTCTGAACCCTGCTCCCAGTTGTCATATAGCAGAATCAGGCAGAAATTGCTGATTTGGTCCAGTTCTGCTGTGGTAGTAGGACCCCCTGCTATTAGTGTCTGCTATTAATCATCTTCTGTAGTCCACCTCACATCCTGCTGCTGCTTGGTAACCTTTCTTGTGACTTCCGTGAGTGATAGCACCATCTGCATTCCCAACCCACATTGAGACGGTTCTGTCTTTTTTGTAAATCACAGCAGCTGCAGTAGGAGAGTCCCTGGAGTGGGTTCTCAGTGGTGGTACAGTAAGTGATAAGGCTATCCCATGACAAGTGATGTGAGAGAGAGAGAGCCCCTGGTTCGAGAGCTATCAAGGACTTCAGAGTTCCCAGACAGCTGGATGTCCCTGAAGCTACCCTGGCTCTGTTGGCCTGGCCTCTGCTGAACGAGGGAACACAGACTGCAGCTTTGAGCTGGGTGCATGGGTCTGGGCAGAGGCCAGAGGGCTACGTTGAGACACCGTTGTGGTGATTTTTTTAGAAAAAATATTTTTTAATTTATTTTGTTTATTATGTATATGTGAATGCGCCCGTGTATGGTTTGGACCGGTACATATGGCACAGTGTCTCTGGAGGACAGAAGAGGGCTCTAGATGTTCTGGGGATGGAGTTATAGGCAACTGTAAGCCACGCAGTGGGGTGCTAGGAACAGAACAGGGTCCTCTGCAAGAGTACCTGTTCCTAGCTGCGTAGCTGTTCTTAGCCACAGCGTCCTCGCTGCGACCTCCGTTGTGGGGGTATTTCTTCCTAGGTGCATGCTGTATATGTTTTTGCACACTCAGAGTGATTTCACAGCTCTCTTTAGAGTGCAGACATGCCTTGGTGAATGATCCTGTTGTTACTATGGGGACCTGCGGGGAGGGGCCTCTCCAGGTCATGGAACCTCAGCCAGATGGGTTTAACTGGAGTTACAGGAATACTTCCACTGCAGGGGCTGCCTTTGTCCTGGAATAACACAGGACAGCAGTGGACCTTGGGAACCTGACTAATGATCTTCAGGTCACCATCAGAAGGCTTTTGGAAAGAGATCACATCGTACTTTGAGTTAATAATGCCTCACTTTTTCAGAAACCGGAGAAAGGGATCATACAGGTTCACGTGGGAAACATTCAACAGTGTTCATTTCAGGTGTTGTGGTGGCTACAGAGTGGGAGGGAAGACAGAGTCCTGGCCCCAAGTGGGTTTTGGTTATGGTAGAAAGTTGTAACACAAAACCAACAGGTCAAGGGACAACCTGGTCATCTGTTCCTAAGAAGGTCCAGGCCCTGAGAGTCAGGAGGGGGATAAGATGCAGAGGGCAAACACAGCAAATCTGGGAAGCCACTGAAGTCTGCTGTCAGTGGAAGCCATGGCTTTGGGCCTGACTGTGAGACACATTTTTTTTTTACCCCTGAATCTCTGGTTCCTTCTCCACTAGCTGGAGAAATTATCTCTTCAAACAGGAGAAAATGCCATGGCTGAATATTATGGAACTCCAGAACCCACCTATGTCTGTACCGAAGGCCAAGGCTAATGGCAAGACTCTCCTCCTCCTCCCTGCCTCATCTGACCAACCCCCAGATTCACCAGCATATCCGTGTGCTTCTAAAATCCACCACACACCTCACCTTCTTGATGCACCCTTTCCCATTTCTATTCCAAACCTCAACTGGCTGTAAAGAATGGAGCTTTTGGACACAAAGGCTTACTATAAGGGCGTGGATCAGTTTGTCCCTAACAACTATGGGGGCTGTGATGGGGTTTGGGGGGTGAAACATCCTATTGGCCGAAGGTAAGATGCTAGTGATGTTCCACCTACTCCTGAGAGCTTAAACGACAGAAATTAGCTTTCTCATAGATCTGGATGCTGGAAGCCAGATCGTCTCCCTTTGAGGTCCGTCTCTTTGGCATGAGGTTGGTTGTCTTTTGTGTCTTTCCCTCAGCCTTCCTCCGGGCCCCCTACGTCCTTCTAAGGACACACACCAGTTACATTGGATGGGGATCACCCTATGGATTCATGTTAACCTTTCTATCGAGACAGGG
This sequence comes from Rattus rattus, assembly GCF_011064425.1. Lineage (NCBI taxonomy): Eukaryota > Metazoa > Chordata > Mammalia > Rodentia > Muridae > Rattus > Rattus rattus. Next base: position 25,851,420 of record NC_046167.1, read on the forward strand.
TCTCACTATGTAGCCCAACTGGCCTCAAACTTGTGGTCTTCCTGCCTTAGCCCAGAGAGCGCTAGGATTACATCACATCCGGTCTCCATTTTTTTTTTTTAAACTAGATTATCCCATAAAGACCTTGGCTCCAGTCACATCCAGGGCAGATAGAGTTTGGGGCTTCAGCATGTGTATTTGGGGGAGAGTTTATCCCATAAAATTAGGAAGCCAGCTCAGTCCTTAAAGTGAAAAGAGAAGGAAGGACCTGAGTTCAGATCCTTATACAAACCACCACCCACATCAAAACCACGTGCGATGATTCATCCCTGGAGCGGTGGGGGAGGGGAGATAGGTGGGCAGACTCGTGGAACTCATTCTGCTAACCGGGTTGAATCAGTGAGCACCCGGTTCAGTGAGAGACCTCGTCTCAAAATATAAGGGAGGGAGAAAGCCTCAGCCCTACACGAGAAGTCTGTGATAGGTGATGGCTACTGAGGTGTAGGGCACGCGGACGATGCCACCCGATGGGCACGAGACGGGGGAGGTGGAGCCTGCTTAAACCCTCAGAGATCTGAGACAGCAGGAGTGGGGCTGCTCCCTCCCTGCTCCATGCTTACTCTGAAGCACGTAATCAGGACCTTCAACTAAGGCAGTCAGTAAGTCAGGTAGCACCACACCTGGAATTCTTCCTCACGCAAATAGAGCATCACCGGCATCTTACCCTCAGCCAATAGGATGTTTCACCCCCCAAATCCCATCTGGGCCCCCAAGGTTCACATGGTCTTTGTCTACCTGGAATAAAGATGCCAAGAACTGCCTGAGACTGGTTGTATTTTTCGAACTGTATGCTCAAGAGAGGGCTCTCTTTCCTGAAGAACACATCCTTGGACCTTGGACCCGTTTGCTTGGCCAGGCTCCAACGCCAGGAACAGGCTCACAGCAGAGCACTGGTTGCTGACATAGCGGTCGCAGCCGCCTCCTCGCGGGACTCAGTATTGCGACCACCTGCTCAGTGCTGGCCGCCCACACTCCTTTATTCCTTTTCTAAGAGCATTAATACTGCCAGCACTCCCGGCTGGATCGAGCCCCGTGGAACCTATTCGTCCTTGACTCGGCTTCATCTTCTTCGGTCTGGCATACAGCAATGCCTGACGCCACAGAGGGAGGAAAAGGGCAGACTCCACGTCATTTTAGACTTTGCCCTACCTTCCCCAAGCTGGTGTACCAGCAGCGCCTGTCCAGGCACCCCACCAGGAGAGGTGGAGCATGTAGGACGCTGAGGGAGGGAGAGTCAGTTTGCTTCAGTGGTTCATGCGCTAGCAGGCAGTCCTATGCTCACGTGCACTAACTAGATATGAAGTTAGGATGAAGATGGAAGAAGTCCGGAAGGAGTTGAAGAATGAGGTGAATACGGTCTGAGCACATTGTATTCATATGTGAAATTTCCAAAAGAATAATAAAATGATGAAGTGAATCAACCTCTGGTCTCCACATATGTGCATGTGACCCCCCCACACGCGCACACGCACGCACACGTACGCACACGTGCACACACACGTGCACACACACGCACACACACGTGCACACACACGCACGTGCACACGCACACACACACACACACGCACACGCACATGCACATACTTTCTAGCATAAAAAGTTAAGCAGGTGTTAGAACTCCATCTTGTCTGAGTGTGAGGTGGGCTCAGGTTCACCTGTCACACAGTTCCTGGTCTCTGCCGACCTTTGCTTTCCCATTTTTCAGAAGTGAGGAGGAAAACCCGACGCTCCCAACAAGACTCTGACTCCAACATTCCTTAGGATCACCAACTCTGAGGTTCATTATGACATCTGTCCCTGATGAACCCAGTCCTCACAAGAAAGGACTGCCCCCTTTTAGCAAGATAACCCCTCACCTTTCAGACTACTCCCCTGGCTTATTTTTGTCTCTATAATTCTCAGCACCAATGCTTCTATTCCGCATTGTACTTCGTTCTGTTTGTACACCACTCTTGCATATTTTATTACTCCTGAGTCTGTAGAACCTTGCGAGTGATTAGTACATAATCTTGAACGAATGACTACAAAACAGAACTGAAAAATATTAGCTAAGCACAGTGGTTCCTACTTGCAGTCCCAGCACTCAGAAGGCTGAGAAAAATGTATGTGAGTCTGAGATTATCCCAGAAGGCATAGTGTAGTGATTAGTGTTAAGTATTAGCTCGACAAAACCTAGCATTACCTGGAAGATGGCTTTGGGATGCCTTTGGGGATCATGTTGGTTGCATAGTCGAGTGAGGTGAGAAGACCTGAACTGTGTAAAAGTGTGAAGTGACCGAGTACTAAGACACACACATTAATCCAATGCTCTCTGCTTCTGACTGAATGCCATGTGGCTGGCTGCTTCCACACCCTGGCATCCTCGCTTTCCTGCTGTGGTAGATTGGAATTGGAATTGTGAGCCAAGTAGACCCTTTCTCCCTTCATCTGCTCTTGCCAGGGTGTTTTATCACAACGACATAAAACAAGCAAGGACACGTAGTGAGTTTCAGGTCAGCCTGACCTACAGAGGGACTGAGGTCCTCACTTGGGGTCGGGGAAAGACTTTACACCAGCTATAAACTGCAGGCTAAAGAATATCTCCTCCCCTGCCCTGGTCCTGCTGGCTTGGGGAGACCGGAAGTAAAACCCTCAAGTACTGGCCACAGGAGCCACTACAATGAATATGTGATGGAGAGACAGGAAAGATGGGGAATGCAGTGGAGAGAGGAAAGAGAACACAGACAGATATTAGGAGGCCATGGTAAGGTTTTAGCCTGGGCTGCCGTCAAGGGCCATGTCTGTGTCCGTGGTCCTGCTGCAGCTGAGGTCTGTGTCAATGTCTGCGGCCTGAGTTACCACCAAAGGCCAAGCAGACCTCCATGGTCTGGGCTGTCACCGGGGACCATTTCTGAGGGCCCGCTGCCTAGGAGAGGGGGACAGGCTGATCTGACTGCCTTGTACTGCCACCTGAGGCCATGGGGACATCTGGGCCCATTCGGGACAAGCTTGAGAGTGCTGAGGAGAAGGCATAGTTCCTCCCTTATTCTGGTTGTCTGCTGATGGATTGCCGTGCGAGCTCGTACCAGTCCCAAATCCCTAGCAAAATCTGCCCCGTACAGTTACCCCACGTAAATGATGTTTGCGCCTTCGCTCTCTGTTGCTTTTATACACAGCGCCCTCTGCGCGCTACTTCTGGGTCAGCGCGCACAGAGAGGCAGGGCACACGCTGGTCTTCTGCATGAACTAGCCTCTCACCCACACAAATTATCCCTACAGAATTCGTAAGAGCACTGTGTTTACGGGTACAGCCACTGAAGGTAGTTATTTTTTAATGTGACTTCGTAGGAAGAGAGTTAAGCCCTGTCTTTGAAGGGAAGATTATTAAGTTTTCTGACCTTAAGGTGGGACCTAGTGAAGAGCTCTGGAGAGGGAGACGGGTTTGGGATTATTTCACGATGATTTTCCTGTCAGGACAAGCTACTTAGAGATGAGAAGTGAGGGGGCAGCCACTTGGTTCAAAGGAATTAAAATGAGAAATGGATTTTTAGCAGAATGTAATGAGGCTGATGCTTTAGGTAGGGACTAGCGTGATTCTAGGAGAAACACCAGGGCTACAGAGTGCGCAGAGGAGGGCGTAGGGAGTCTCAGTTCAGTGGGGTTCACAGAAGACTGGGGTGGGTGGGGTTGGTCGTCTTTGGACTGTAGTTAACAAGAGGGGCGGGCGGGAACATAAAACTTAATCTAATAAATCTAGTAGAACACGTCAATGCTAAAAGACAGTTGGGGAGGATGTGGCTGGCTGGGGATAAATTAGGACAAATTAGTAAATTGGGATGATCTTGCTCAGATATTTGCATTAGTGCCACCTCCCAGAGCTGTCTGTGGATGTCGTTGAACTGGGGAGGGAAGTGATGGTGGGGTCGTATTCTTTCTATTTTATGTGCGTGTACAGTTGAACTTAAGTGTGTAGGTGTACATGACAGGCAGAGGGCAACCTCAGATGCCATCCCCTGGAACTCCTACCTCCTTTGAGAGGAAGTCTCAGCCTGGAGCTCACCAATTAGGCTAGGCTAGGTGGCCAGCGGGACCCAAAGATCTGTCTTTCTCTATCTCATTAGTATTGGGAATACAAATGTGCAACACTCAGTTTATTATTATTATTTTTTTTACATGCATTCTGTCATTGAACTTGGGTCCTCATGCTTGCAAGGCCAGTACTTACTGGCTGAGCTGTCTCCTTACCCCTGGTGGGATTATACTCATGGAGAATTTGAATTGGAACCTAAATGAGTGTCAGTAACTTTCTGACTCATAGGCTTATGATAGGTGGAGGGGGCCTGGTCCTGACTCTATGGAAGACAATGTGTCCTCTGAAAACAAAGTTTGTGGTTTGAATAGAAGGACCAAGAAAGAGAGTGTGCCCCTGTTGTTTCTACCATCCTCCCCACTACCAGGTCTGGTGGCCATGCAGGTAGGGATGACGAGGAAGGTAGGAGCCTGGTGACTGCAGACAGTTGGTAGTGTCACCAAATACAGAGGGCGAATACTCCAGTTATGAAATGCACAAAGCCTTCCTTAGCTCCGTTTTTAAAAGTTAGATTTTCAGAGGCAACGCAAATCATGTCAACACCTTTAGCCACACCTGTGAAGAATCTTCTTTGGAGTTAGGTCCAGAGATTTGATATGGTAAACAGTTTGGAGGAATTTGGTATGAATTCTTTCAGGGGGCCATTTTTTGCGTTTTTTAAAAAACGTTTATTAACTTTATTTTATGTGAATCTGAGATTCAGGAAGAAATCAAGGACACCAAGCTTGAGTGTGTTTTAAAATGAGAACATTGAGATGGTACAATGGTATCTTCCTGCAGTCCCAGATACTCAGGAGGCTGAGGCAGGAGGACCGATTGTTCTCATGGTTTCAAGGGTAGCTTGAAAGGTTAGTGAGACACCACATCTTAAATGTAGTAAATATAAATGACTAAAACAACATAACAATAAACATATGAAATATCACCACATAGTAGAAGAACATAAAAGATTAAAGGCACCCAAGAGTGCTGACTCAGCCTGCCTATGGAGTGTGGCATACCTGACTCAAAGACTAAATTGTATACAAATTGATATGTGCTATTAGCTTTACAGTTTAATGTGATTAATGAAAATGGGATAAATTTCCAGTTCATGATTTTTCTTTTTTGAGGTATTGAAATTCTTAAGCATTTATTTATTTATTTACTTTTTTGTTTATTTATTTATTTTGTCTTTTTGAGGTGTCATGTATACTGGCCTCTAACACTTTGCAGTAGAGTAATAACTTTGAATTTCTGATCCTCCTGCTTCTACCTCCTGAGAGGGCAAGAATTATAGGCACATGCTACCATGCTCAGCTTGTTGGGGATAGAGACTGAAGCCGGGGCTTCATGCATGCGAAGTCAACACTACCAACTGAGCCACATCCCCAGCCCGGGGATTCTTAAGGTCTTAGGGATATTCTTGATTGGGTCTTGTTAGGTTTCATGCCCAGGACGAATGACTGAGATGCTGGTTTAACACATCAAAGCAGACCTGGTGGCCAGGTTCACCCTGCATTCCTCAAACCCTACCTGTTATAGGGCCCTCCTGGCTGGCATATCCCACCACCCTGTACCCTGAACTCTCCAGCCCAAGGGGGCTGGACTGCTCTTCCTCATGTGATCTAACCATTTAGGTTACCTGCCCTCTTTGTACCTTTGGGGGTCTTGGGTGCTGTACCTGGTTCCTCTCTATCCCCTCTCTCCTGCCCCTCTCCTTACATGGCACAGCCCAGCATGGTCATGTCCTCTCTGCACTCTCCTGGTCTCCCACCTATTTATAATAAACTTTCTTCTACACCAATGAAACAGTCATTCCCTTTCCTTTTCTCTGTTTCTTTTTCTTCATTCATTTTGTGCTGAAATCCAGGTCCAGTCATGTCCCTTTCCCTCCCTCCCTCCCTCCCTCCCTCCCTCCTTCCTTCCTTCCCTCCTTCCCTCCCCCCTTCCTTCTCTCTCTTTCTTTCTTTTTCTTTCTTTCTTTCTCCCTCTCTCCCTCCCTTTCTTTCTCTCTCTCTCTCTCTCTCTCTCTCTCTCTCTCTCTCTCTTTCTTTCTTTCTTTCTTTCTTTCTTTCTCATCCAGGTATATAGACTGAATCATGTTCCCTTCTGTATCCCAAAATCACATGTTGAAGTTCTAATGTCCAGTATAGCTGTATTTGAAGAAAGAGTTTTAGAGACCTAACTAAGCTCAACTGAGGCCATAATGATGGGGACCTAATTTTATAAGAAGGGGAAGAGACACGGTGTTCTTTTCCTCTTCTCATCAACAAAGGAAAGAGCATTTACCAAGCAGTAAGAGTCCTTATAGCAGAGTAGAATGGGTTCACATCTCGGTGAGAACAAAGCTCAAATAAACACAGGCCAAATATGAAAGAATAGAGAAAGATTTATTACCAGTTAAGACAAAGGGCACACCAATGACTTCCAGAGTAAGGCTTGCTTAGACAAAGGCAGCTCAGGGAGTCTTTCCGGGAGTCTAGAAATACCCATAGAGGAGTCAGTCATTCCTGAGTATGCTCAGTGAGAGAGTTCATTCCTGACTATGCTCAGATGAAAGTCAAAACTTAAAAGGAGTGAGTGGGGCTGGTGAGATGGCTAGTGGTTGGACAAGCTTGCTACCAGGTCTGATGATGTGAATTTGAGTCCTGGAACCCTGGTATTTTTCAAAGCCTGGAAAAACGTATACAGAAGACCAGTAATGTTTTACCATCACTCATGGATGAAAAAAGGATTTCCTTCCTTCCTTCCTTCCTTCCTTCCTTCCTTCCTTCCTTCCTTCCCTCCCTCCCTCCCTTCTTTCCTTCCTTTCTTCTTCCTTCCTTTCTTCTTCCCTTCCATCCTTCCTTCCTTCCCTTTCTTCCCTTCTTTCCTTCCCTTCCCCTTCCTTCCTTTCTTCTTCCCTTCCATCCTTCCTTCTTCCCTTTCTTTCTCTTCTTTCCTTCCTTCACTTCCCTCCCTCCCTCCCCCCTTCTTTTTTCTTTCTTTCTTCTTTTTATTTTTTTTTCTTTTTTTTGGGTTTTTTTTTTGTTTTGTTTTTTTGACATAGGGTCTCACTACGAAGCCTTGGCTGTCCTGGAACTTGCTCTGTAGAAGCAAGTTTATTTTTCTTTTCTTATTGTTTCTCCAGTTTCTAAATTTTCTGAAATAAATGTGCGCATTGCCTACTTTTCTCATTACAGTGACAAAATGCCTTACCAAAGCAACTTATGGAAGAAAAGGTTTATTTTGACTCATAGTCTGAGGGTGTGACTCATCATGGCCGAGAAAGCAAGACCTACCTCTGGCAGGTCACGTTCTGTTTGCAGTAAGGAAACAGAGAGAAATTAATGCTGGTCCTCTGCTGGGATGGTGCCACCAGCATCCAAGGGGAGTCTTCCATACTTAGTTAAGCCTCATAGGAAACGCCCTCACAGACATGGCTGGAAGTGTCGCTTTAGGTAATCCTCAGTCACTGCAAGTAGATGGTATCGACCATCACAGCATGCTGATTTCTAAGCACTTTATTTATTTTATTTTATTTTATTTATTTATTTATTTATTTATTTTTTGGTTCTTTTTTTCGGAGCTGGGGACCGAACCCAGGGCCTTGCGCTTCCTAGGCAAGCGCTCTACCACTGAGCTAAATCCCCAACCCCTCTAAGCACTTTAAAAATGGACACTTAGAATATGAACTAGAAAACAAAGCAAGTTAATGGTGGGTAGTTCTGGGCTTTTGCTGTTCCCTCTTAGAAGCCGTTTTTGCAGAAGAGCTGTAGAGCAGGAGTTGTCAGGAAATGGCCTAGTTTCTAGGTTTATGGCTAAGCTGTTTGGGTTGAACTGACTTCCTGAGTGTCTGTTTGTCCGACCGATCCCCCATACTCATGCAGCATTTCCAGTCCAAGTGTAAATCATGTTGTCTGATCTTTCTTCCCCTCCCACCTCAAGTGCCTCAATGACAGCACAGCCTCCGCTGAGTCTGTCTGGTTCTCTCCTTGACCCCCAATCTCACTGACCACACACCAGAGGTGCCATGCATCAACTGAGGGTCAAATAATCCCACCACAGAGAAGGTGACTGATGGGGAGGGTCGTTGTGGTTGGAACAGTTTGCCTGAAGGGGTTGACCTTTTGGCCTGGCTAGTAGTTTAAGCAGTTTTACTTATGATAACTTAAATCTGTGTGATTCTTCAGTGCTTTTAATTTTTGAAATCTGCCTTTTATTTGACAATAAAAAAGAAAGAGTACTAACCCCAACTATCAGATTAATCTCTAATTTTTTACTCAAAACCCTGAAGTGATTCTCTCAATCTCTTGGTCCTGGCATGGTCTGGATGGCTGTTGGGTTCACCCCAGCTTGGTCTCTTCATGTCTTCCTGCCTTTCCATTTATAGTTTGCTAATTTCTCAGAGCTCCAAGGATGATCCTATCTCTGCACTTGCCTGTCTCTGAACAGAGACATTCTTCTCTAGGTGTTCTCAGGGGTCACCTTTGTCACTGCCCATAAAACAGGCTTGAGTACTCTCTTTGTCTCTCTCTGTCTCTGTCTCTGTGTGCCCACATGTGTGCCTGCATGTGCGTGCATATATGTGTGCACTCTAGAACAGACTTAGTCCCTGTAAGGATCAGAACCTGCTATCTACTTACAAGCCAGAGTAGTTCTAAGGCAGAAGGAAGGACAGGTAAGAAAAATGAAAAGATTTCCTTTTTAAAATTATTATTATTATTACTATTATTATTATTATTATTATTGTGATGACAACGACAATGATGATGATGATGATGATGTCCCTTGATTGGTTGTCGATAGAAACATCCCACCCCCTTTCAAGACAATCTCCCACTGGCCTGGGACTTGCCAAGTAAGCTAGGGTGATTGGCAGGAAACCATGCGGATGTACCTGCCTCTCCCTCCCTAGTATCAAGATTATAAGCATGCCCCACTATGCCTGGCTTTTTAAGTTAATTAATTAATTAATTGGTATTGGTGCTGGGCATAAAACTCAGGTCCTTATGCATGCCCAGCAAGCACTTCACCACCTGAGACGTCTCTGCTGCTCTCCTCTGTCTTCTTCCTGTTTTATTTCCCTTCAGGAAATTTCCCCTCTTTCTTCCTAGAGCAGTGGTTGGGACATAGAACTCAGCAACACTAAACAGATAAATGAGAATATGGCAAATCCATATTCATAAAGAATACCGCGATAGTTCCAGGTGGTTCTTTTGTGTTAATTATCTCCTTATTAAAGAACACAGAGACATAAAACAGGCACTGAGTCATTCAGGGCCAGGCGCGACTTTTAACTAAATGACCTGGAAAATTGAAATCAAACTCTATTTTGACCCAAATAAAACAAGAACTGCTTCAATTTTCTTCCTCATTTTGTCAGGGACAGCCACGCCCTAGTTTGCCGAGACAAATTAGGTTTTAGCTGGATGCTGTCATGAATTGCTGCCCAACTAATGATAAGTAAAGGGAGTTTTCATTTCGTCTCCTTTAAGAACAGAGACTTCGGGTTTATACTCGTGGCTCTTTGTACACTCCCACTGGTCGTATGCACTGAATTCCTCGAACGGAGAGTTTCTGTTTAGTAAGTGCTTTGTCCAAATACCAAAGGAGCTCTCTATTCTTCGTTACATATTGCACATAACAAGATCTGGCTCGCCCCCGTTTTGAGAATAGTTTCCTAAAGTGCATTGGAAGGGGGGAATTTTTCCACGACCTTATGTGAGTCACCTCCTCACCATGCTGCCAAGATGTCACTTCTTCCGGTTTGAGCTGCAGACCCTGTACAATCTCAACTAAAAAAGTCACCACACTGTTTTGTGCATTTCGACAAACGGGTTCTACAGTGCATGGAGATAGGCAAAAGATGTGGAATGGGGACATTGTATTCTTCAGTCAAGTTGGAGGGCTGGACTGGCACCACTTATCTTTAAGACTTACTATAAGCTGCCAGAGTGAGTGGTACAGGAGAAAGGCTGGACACCTAGGTGATAGGAACAGAGTAGAGAATGTAGGAAAGGAACTGAACAAAAACAACACACCACATACACTAAAAACATTCCCAAAAGACAAAACAAACAAACAAAAAAACCCAGACAAATTGTTGACATTTAAAACTTCTTTTCAAAGAGTTGCTGTTAAGAAAGTGGAAAGATTCTCTGGGTACCCACAGAACACACTGGCCAGAAACTCGGGTGGGCTAACTACAGACATCCATCTTTTCTTTCTTTCCTCCAAACTGAGCCCTCCAGTCTTACCTCTGGCTCTGTAGCAGACCTCCGGCTGGGCCCCCACTCCCTCCCTGCCCCGATCTCCAGTAGATCACACAGATTTTTTCTCTCAGCGCTCCCCTGCTCCTTGCCTGTGCTCAGCCCTTTATCCCAGATCCCAACTATAGCAGGCGTTCTCTGGGAACCCATCAACCAAACTCACCAGAGAAGCAAGTGGATGAACCTCAGATCTCACCCTTCTTTCTTCCAAACCCAACCCACCTGTCCCATCACCAGCCATGTAGTAGAACACCCACTGTGATCTCTCTTTACTCTTTACCCCTAGCCCCAGGAGACTAAGCAGATCCTGGTGGAACAGCCTACTTCCCTCCTTCCTGTGAATCTCTTTAGCACCATCCCCGTTCCTAAGTGTCAGCTCCCAATACCTAGAAACACATTCTATCTGGGACCTCCAATGGCCACATCTGGCAGGATTTCAGAATTCTCTACCAGGCCACACCCAGTCACTCCACTCTCCTAAGAACTAGAGAGGGCACCAGAAACCAAGGAACAAAAATACCTGTTCAGCAAAGACAAGACCAGATATCATCACCTAGAACTAATACCATCTCCAAACCAGATGCCTAGATGCCAGCGTAAAAATACAATCAAACAGCCAGGACGGTAGGTTTCCACTAGAGAAACTCTACAACAATAGGCCCTGGGAAACACAACATAGCTGAAACACACAAGACAAAGACCAGAAAATAACCTTTATGAGTATGATAGAGGTCCTTAAAGAATAAATGAGTAAATTCCCCTAAGAAATTTATGAAAACACAACAGGCAGTGGAATGAAATGAACAAAATGGTTTAAAATCTGAAGAGGAAATAGAATTAATAAAGAAAGGCTCAGTATTGACTCAGGACCCACAGGACTTGGAAATTTATTTGCCCAAGAGGGCAGAGGTCAGGGAATAGGGTACAAAGAGAGAGAAGACGAGGGAGAGGGGAAGGGAACGAGGGGGGGGGGCAAAGATATTTGTCCCAGAGTTAGGGTAGGGGGTAAGCAGGGGCAAAGGACTGCCTCGGGATAGAGAGAAGTCAGACGTGGTACAAAGGGAAATGGAGATTTATAAAGCTAAAGGGAAAACACTGTGGTAGGATTGAAAGAGCGAACCCCCAAACGGGGGACGTGTCTCTCGCTCCAATCGCGGGGTGGGGTGCCCCCAGGAATCACAAGTAGCCAGTCTTGATATAACAGCAAAGGTAGCTTTTATTAACGAGATCCCTATTAGCGGGATCCCGGGTCGATACATATCTCACACAGGAGACAGAGGAATCGACCCCGAGCCTCAAACTCAGGGGGTTTATATAGGGAGGTTAGGGGTTTGGCGCGGTTACACACAATTGGCTAATTTCTGGCGCAGCTATAAGCGATTGGCTCATTTAAACATGGCAGTGAGATTACAGCACAGCAGGAGAGTACGTATTGACTGGAGCGTACAGGATTTTAGGAGCTAGGGGCGTATCAGGGTTTGAAGGACATCTGGTTAAGGTGTGACTGAGTAAGCTGGGGGAGGTGCCCCTCTGCCAGATGGTTTGGGTTAGTCCTGATAACTCAGGCTGGTTCCTGCATTCCTTTTCTTTATCTTTATGGTCTGTTAGTCCTAACGGCAGGGCGGGGCTGCCTGGACTTGCTTTTCACAGTGTTTAGTCCTGAGTCTGAATTTTCTTTTAACTTCATATTTTTAAACCTTAAATCTGTATAATTTTCCTTTCATGATGAGGTATTTAATTTTAATTGGGCATGTTAATTAGGCTAGCCAAAGGGGGCTTTTGGTTGCTGGATTGTTTGAATACTTTGATAGTTTGACCTTGGTAGTCAGCCTCAGGAGGAGGAAGTGGCCAAATAAGGGAATAGACCTAGATGACTAGCTATAGGAATGTAATCTGTTTTCTTTTTTTGTTTTTTTCTTAACCAAATCAGAGGGAATGGAGTAGAAGGGCAAGGTCTGTCAGAGCCTTGTTTGCCATGCTCAACCATCTAGGGACCCTTTAGAAGTAACCAACCAATACCTGATTTGACTTGAGGTTCCTTCCACAAGATGGAACCCATACCTGACACTGCTTGAGTGACCAAGAATCTGAGACTAGCTTGCCCAGGGACCTCAGGTAAGAACCAAACAATACCGTTCTAAACAACAAACAAACAAGCAAACAAGCACCATAGCAATAAAATGACCCCTAGTGACATCCTGCTATACATATCTATCAGTGCCTTGCCCTGAGAGGCCTAACCTGCTCCATCTTGGAACTGGTCTCCAACTTAAGAAAACTTGGCCTATAGCTAAGCTAAGCTGCTCCCAAATTCCAGGAACGACCCCATGGCTTGTCCTTGGCTCATACCCCAGAGTTACTTCCTAGCAAGAGTCAATCAAAGATTAGTCTAATTGTTTCAGATGTACTTTCAGACTGTCTCTGATTGTTCATGGTTTTGCTTCAGAGCACCTACCTATCATTTTACAATAGTCACACAATTAGATGCTTGCCAGGCTGAAACCCCCTCACTTGTTCACCATTTCCTATAAAGCCTGTCCCACTGAGAGCTCAGGGCTTCACCCTCCTGACTTGCTTTGTTACTGATGATGGTGTGGTCTGAGCTTGTAGATAAAAGACTCTAGTGCTATTTATTACATCAGAATCGGGTCCTGGGTGGTCTTTTGGTTTTGTTTCTTGGGCCCTTCCTTGGGTTCTTTTCCTTTTGTCTGTCTGTCTTGTCCTATTCTGATGTATCGTTTTTGTTTTATCATATTATGTTATGTTATATTATTAATATCCCTTAGAAGCCTGTTTGTTTTCTAATGAGAGAAAGGGGTTGGATGGATGGAGGGGAGGGGAGGTGGCGAGGAACTGGGAGTGGAAACCATAGTCAGGCTATAGTATATGAAAGTAAATATATTCTAAGTAAAGGAAAGCAATAACATCTGCAAAATACATGTGGTAAGTGCCTGGTATCTAAAATTTATAAATAACCCTTATAAATTTTGATGAGCAAACATCTAGCCAAACACCTACAAAATAGGTTATTCAGATGGTCAGCCAGTACATGACAAGGGTCTCAACAGTGGTTTCCATTGGGGAATTACAAGTTAGAACCACAGTGAGACACTACCGTAAGCTACGTAGTAAGTGGCCAAATAAAAAAATCCTCCACAGTCCCTAAAGCCATGAGACAGTAAGATGACAACGTCCTTTGCCACCAGAGAGAATGGCATTCGGCATGCTGCTTCTGGCAGGTGTCTTTCTTTTTTGGAAGGGCATGCACCCTTCCTTTCATCTTATTTTATAAATGGCTCAACATTTTCTCTTGGTGTCTTTTGATGAGAGAATATTTGGTATAATCCACAAGATGGTAGCACTCAAGAAATTTGGAGACGACAGCTTCACGGTGCCAGCATTCTGTGCTGCTCCTGGCTTCCATGCTGGAGTCAGAGGGTTGCTGTGGCTTTGAGCACTGGGTCTTCCCAGGGCACCAGCTAAGCAGAAAGAATCTGGGGAGGTGCCTTTTCCATCAGCAGAGAGATAGTCCTGGAGATGAGCTACCATATACATAGCAATCTCCCAGGGTTCCAAGTCTGAACTCGACCATGGTGCCTGTCTCTCAGACATCGAGACCGATGGGGTTTTTGTGGATCCTTCATGTACCCTGGACATAGCAGCACCTGCTGAAGGAGCGTGCCCAGGGTTCAGCTGATGAGGAAGGGCTGTGGAATGAAATGGCTGTTAGGAGGGCAGACAGTGCTATCTGGCACCTAACTGATTTCTCTATATTTCACGGTTGGCTTTCCAGTGATGAAGACAGTAGTCTGGAGGTTGGGAAGCTAGCTCAGTGGCAGAGGTTATGACAAACAAGTGAGAGGAACTAGGTTTGGGTCCCAGCACAGAAAGGAAAGAAAAGACTTCGTATTGCACAGCACTACAGTTTTCAGTGTTCGTGTTCTATCATCATCATAATCAAAGCAGAGGCAAAGACAGAAAGGGAGACTTGGGGTGGCAGTGGTTGGGCGGTGCTGAAACTTAAACATAGCTGCTAGAAGCTTCTCCAGTGACCTTGCTCAGTACTGCTGTTTCTAGACTAAGCCATGGGAAAGAATTTCCAGATGAATCAGAAGAAGCAAAGTCAGTGAGTTTATTACGTAGAGAAAGCATGTGCTTCAGATATGCATGTGCATATGCATGTGTGTGTGGGTGGGGGGGTCAGAGACAGAGAGACAGAAGTGGAGAGAGAGAGAGCAAGAGAGAGAGCTTTATCTTTACAATAGCTACATATATGATTTTCGTGGTTTTCTAAATTACTTTATTCAACAAATAACTTATAAGACTCAGAAATTAAGAAAAGGTTAAAAATTATAGATGGGGGCTGAGACTTCGCTCAGTTGGTCACACACTTGCCTACCTTGAATGAGGCCAGAGGGAGGCATCAGAGGTCTTCTTCTGATCCCTCTGCATTATTGCCTTGAGATGAGACCTCTCACTGAATGAAAACTTGCCTTTTTTTTTTCCTTTTCTTTTTTTCGGAGCTGGGGACCGAACCCAGGGCCTTGCGCTTGCTAGGCAAGCGCTCTACCACTGAGCTAAATCCCCAACCCCGAAGACTTGCCTTTTTAATTAAGTTATCTAGCCAGTAGGTTTTTGGGAGTCACCTGTCTTGGTTCTACATTCTTAGGTTATATGGGCTCACGAGACACTGACTTTTTATGTGAATACTGGCGATTTGATCTCAGGCACGAGGATCCTTGACTCTTGACTTCTGAATCACTCCCAATCTTATTTTTTTAAACACCCTTATTTGACATGTCTTCAGGAAAACAAGGATTATATCTGTCAGTGGTTTTGGTTTTATCAGTTGCATTAAAATTTCTGACTCTTGACAGGTTTTGGAGTGAGGGACTTCTCTCCATTTCCATGTCCCCTACGTGTCCTTGTCTTTCTGACACTAAGGGAAGCACCCATGGTCTTGCAATTTTCCAGAGCTGGGACTAGATTAAGGGCTTCTGACATGAGCTTCCTATAGTCTACCTGGCAGCCCAAACATAGAGCAGTGCCATGGATTGGTGTCAAGTCTTCTGTTCAGGCCAACACTCTGTTCTCCACAGATGGGGATTTCTGGGTGCTGCATGACTGAGTGCAGGCTGCTAGCTAAGGAGTCAGTGGTTGAATGAGGTGAAATTTTAACCCAGACAGGCCTTATAAAAACCAAGCAATGCCTGGAGAGGATGATGTTTCCCAACTGAGGTGCAGGTGAAGGCTGTAGATGTGTGCACCAGCCTACAAGGAATCCAAATGTTCTAAGAGGCATCTTAGCCATCTAACTGTCTGTTAGAACTAGCTCTAATATTGTATCCCACTATTAGCAATCCCTGTCTCTGTCTCTGTCTCTGTCTGTCTCTCTCTCTCTGTGTCTGTCTGTCTTTCTCTCTCTCTCTCTCTCTCTCTCTCTCTCTCTCTCTGTGTGCGCGCGCGCATGCGTGTGCATGTATATGTGGAGGGCAGAAGTTCACCTTGGGGATCTTACCTCAGGCATCATTCACCATTTCTTTTTGATACAAGATCTTTCAGGGACCTGGAACCCACCATATGGCTGTGAGCCATGAACCCCATATAATCACCTGTCTTTGCTACCTTAGTGCTGGAATTATGAGTGCGCACCACCATGCCAATCTCTTTCACATGAGTCCTGGGAATCAAACTCAGGTCCTTATGGCTACAAGTCAATCATTTGACTGATGGCACCATCTCCCTAGCCCTGTTAGTTTGCTCTTAATGTTTGAGACCAAGTAATGGGGAAACTAAAGCTTTAGGGAAGCACCTGGAAACAGAACCTCGGAGAAACACATCTGATCACTTCACAGAAGCAGATGGTTGGAGACCATGAGAGCTTCCAGGATTTGCACACTGTGGTCTTCTGATCATTGCTTACTGCCTGGTCCCTGACCTGGGTCTTCACTCCCTGCTTATCAATAGCAGTCTACACTGAAAATTTTGTTTGTCAAAAGTATTTTCCACAAACATACTAAAAGGTACACTTAAGTGATTTAAGACCACTTAAATCATGTCTTGCTCTTAAGACTTCATATTGAGCAAATGTGTCTAGGTTTTTGACATCCTGACACAGTGATGTCATCTGCGAAGTTCATACTGGAGAACCATACGATGGAGTTACAAAAGGTAGGTGAGTTTCAGGATCCATCCAGGGCTAAGATACTACTTCTACAGCAGAGTTTAAGGAGCTTATACGAGGCCTATGCCACACTCTAGGTCATCTCTACATAGCTTATGATACCTAATAAAACGAGAATCTGTGTAAGTAATTATAACATGTAATCTAGGAAATAAGGACGAGAAAAAAAAAGTCTGTGCACGCTTTGTAGAGATGTAATTCTTCCCCCGGGTATTTTTGATCTATAATTGGCTGAATTCATGGATGAGGAACCCAAGATACAGATGGCAGACCAACTTAATCTAATTTGGTAAAAGTTTAAGGAAAAAATATACCAAGATCATGCTTTCTCTGAGAGCAGGAAGGAGAGAAGCCAAAGAGGGTGGGAAGTGTCGAGGGAGGGAGGAAGGAGAGAGGAGAGATGGCAAGGAATAGATGCCCCTTTGTGTTTATTCACATCCCCTAATCCTCTCTCTAATCTGATCCCCCTTCCCCGCTTAATCTAGTCTCCAAGTTTCAATTCCACAAGATTAAGGTGAATTTGATGTCATTTATTTTGGACTTAAATTATATATTTTTTTTTTTGTAAGTGGGCATCCTCACATTTTGTCATCACAGTGGACTTGAGAGCAATCAACCAGCCAGGGAGATGGGTGCAGGCAGATTTATTTATACTCCGCAAACTCTAAGTCTGACTCTAAAGCTGAAGGCCGCTCGTCTTCCTGAGTGTCTGTTGCTTGTGTCCCATTGCTCAGACCCTCCGGAAGCACAGCACTTTATGGACTTACTAACCTCAGTTTCGGGATGCAGTCCATCACGGTGGGGGAGACACAGCGGAAGCGTGATGGGGCTGGTCCCATTGCATCTGCAGTCGGGAAGCAGAGAGATGTATGTCGGTGCTCAGTTCGCTGTCTTCTTTCTATTCAGTTTAGAACTCCAGTCCAAGAGATGGTGCAGTCCATAGTTAGGGCACATTTCCCGTCTCAATTGGTCCAGTCTTGAAATTCTCACAGACATGCCCAGAGGTTTGTATTCTAGGGGATTCTAGAACCTGTTGTTTAAAAATATTAACCTTCTCCAGATTCCATATCCCCAATGAAGAGGCCACCTCCTGTAGCTAGCAGGAACCCCAGTGGAGTGATAGAGACACCAACCCACTCAGGGAATGGCCAATGAATAACCAGCTGAACTTAAGACCCATCCCATGGGCAAGCACCAATCCCTAACACTGTTAATGATACTGTGTTATGCTTGCAGATGGGAGCATGCTGTCCTTTGAGAGGCTCCACCTGGCAGCTGACTCAGACAGACACCCACAGACAAACAGTGGGTAGAACTTAGGGACTCTTGTGGAAGAATAGAAGGAAGGATTGCAGCCCTGAAAGGGGATAGGAGATGCACAGGAAGACCAACAGAGTCAACTAACCTGGATTCTTGGGACTCTCAGAGTCTGAACCACCAACCGAAGAACATACACAGGCCTCCCTGCTCATAAGTACAGATGTACACCGTGGTCTTCAGCTGGCTCCCAAACACCTGGAATGGGGATTATCCTAAAAGCTGTTGCCCATACACGAAATATACTCTACTAGCTGGGCTGCCTGTTTGGCCTCAGTAGGAGAGGATGTGCCTAGCCTTGCAGAGTCTTGGAGTGCCAGGGTGGTCAGATACCCGGGGGGCCACCCACTCAGAGGCAAAGGGGAGGATTGTGGTGGGGAAGGTGACTTGGGGGGGGGTAGTGAGCAGGATGTAAAGTGAATAAGTAAAAAAAATATTAAAAATATTAGCCCTGATAATGATGTGAGGCTTCTTCCCATAAAATGTTGTGATTGGATTGGAGGTGTACCACTGTGCTTTTATAAGAAGTAGATTTTTCCAGATTTCATGTGTCTCCTGCTTCCCTCAGTTGTTTTTTTTTTTTTTTTTTTTTTTTTTTTTTTTTTTAGAGCATCATGGGCTTTGTCACAGAGGTAAATGGTGTCTTCTTGGCAGGCACAAGACATCAGAAGCATGCCTTGGCATGGTATGAGAGACTCTCGACTTGGACCATTGTGTTTGTTACTGTGTTGAATAATTTTATATCAAACAGACTAGGGTCATTTAGGAAGAGGGAACTTCAATTTAAAATCTGCCCCCACCACATTAGTCTGTGAGAAACTCTGTGGTGTATTTTCTTGACTAAAAATCGATGTGAGAATGCTCAGTTTACTATGGGCAGAGTCACCTCTGGGCTGCTGGTCCTGGAAGCTATAAAAAAGCGGCAGAATAAGCCAGGAGGAGTAAGCCAGGAAACGAAACCTTCAATGCAGCAAACTTCCCTCTTGGTGGACTACATGCTGTAAGGAGAACTAAACCCTTTCCTCCCCAAGTTCCTTTTGTTCATGGTGTTTTATCATGGCAGTAGAAACTCTGACTAAGGCAGCTACCCTGAGTCTGAAACCCGTAGGAATTTGATCCAGTCAGACATGGGAAATGGAAATACTTCCAATCTAAGAATCGTAGAAAGTTGGATTGTATGTGACCTAGACCTATCAAGGACATTCTGTGCCTTAGAGAAACACCTGGAGCTTTTTTCAGTGTGGGCCTGGCTTGCATGCTGGAGTACTATGGGTTATGACTGGTTGGTTTTCATAATGGGATATGACTGGATGGTTGTCATGGTTATGAGTCTATAATCACCAAAAAGCTGGTTTTGTTCCTCTGTGAGGTCTCGGCAGTGAGGAGATGTGTGTGTGCAGCTGAGTTGTTTTTTTTTTTTTTTTTTATCTCAGGAATGAACCTAGATTTGATCCATTCTTTTTTTTTTTTTTTTTTTTTGATGTAAAAGCACGAGGTAGCTTTTATTAACGAGATCCCAGGTCTTAGCGGGATCCCGGGTCATTTATATCTCACACAGGAGACAGAGGAATCGACCCCAGCCTCAAACTCGGGGTTTATATAGGGAGGTTAGGGGTTTAGGCGCGGTTACACACAATTGGCTAATTTCTCTGCTATAGGTGATTGGCTCATTTAAACATGGCAGTGAGCTTACAGCACAGCAGGAGAGTGCGATTGACTGGAGCGTGCAGGATTTTTTAGAAGCTAGGCGATCAGGGTTTGAAGGACATCTGGTTAAGGTGTGACTCTGAGTAAGCTGGAGGAGGTGCCTTCCTGCCAGATGGTTTGGGTCAGTCCTGATAACTCGGGCTGGTTCCTGCATTCCTTTTCTTTATCTTTATGGTCTGTTAGTCCTAGCGGCAGGGCGGGGCTGCCTGGACTTGCTTTTCACAGTGTTTAGTCCTGAGTCTGAATTTTCTTTTAACTTCATATTTTTAAACCTTAAATCTTTATAATTTTCCTTTCATTCCCCTCTTCTTCTACTAAGTAATTCTAATCTTAGAATTTTTATATCAAGTCTCGTATTTGGTCTCACCAGTTGTCCTAACTGACCGCACAGCACCCACTCTATTTTTAACAAAAGCAATTAACCTGTTTGTCACGCAGGGGTCCAAAAACTAAAACCAAGAAAATTACTAGTAATGGCCCAGCTATATAGCAGAAAGTAGGGTAGTCATCCAGGAAGACCGAGTGAACCAAGACTCAAACCAACCTTGTTGAGCGTCTCTATCTTTTTGTAGGAGTCAAACCTACTAACTAGTTTCTCTAACACACATGGATCTATAATCAGAAGCAGAAGCAAAACTAAGAAGGGTCCCATAAGGGAAAATACCAGAGTAGTCATCCAAGGAGATCTACTAAACCAGCTCTCGAACCATCCCTGATGCGCTTCTCTGTCTACCTTTTGTCTAACCTTTCTCTAAGTTTATTCATGGAGTCTTTAATTACTCCTGAATGGCAGTTCTGAATTCTCTATAAGCCTTGCATTGCAACAGCAGATGTCCTTGTGCTGCCCTTGCAGCACCTAGATAGCCTTAGCCCTAAGTAATTCTCAACTCCTTTTTGTGTCTTTTACTAAGTCTTTAGCATCAGGATTCCAATCTGGACACTATCTAAACCTACACACCAAAGTCATGACTAGCTTTTAGAACTTCTAAACTTATACAGATTGTGATCCCTGAGGCACAGTCCCAAGAAGTGTTAGGAGTACTAACATATGCAATGTTACATCATTTGTAATGGAAATCAAGCCTATCCCCACACCTATCTTGATAGAACCCAGGACAAACATGACTGAATTTCCCTCTAGGTCCCAGCTCTCAGCCCTAACAGCTAGGCTGGTGAGGGCTGAGAATTGACGGCTGTCAGGGTGGTCAGCAGCACCAGGTACAGTCCTTTCCATCGAGGCTCGAGTGTCTGGGCTCAGTGTAGCTGCAATCTCTGACCTGGAACTGATGGGATGTCTCAGGGGTCTCCGAGGCATAGGCTGCTGTCAGCTGTGAGCAGATTTCTTTCTGTATCACCTGTAGGTCTTTTAGCCTCCAAGTGGCATTCGGGGTTCTGGGGGGGAGTCACGCTCCGATCCCGGACGAGCCCCCAAATGAAAGAGTGTACCCCAAAACGGGGAACTTCGTCTCTCGCTCCGATCGTGGGGTGGGGTGCCCCCAGGAATCACGAGTAGCCATTCTTGATGTAAAAGCAGAGGTAGCTTTATTAACGAGATCCCAGGTCTTAGCGGGATCCCGGGTCGACACGTATCTCACACAGGAGACAGAGGAATCGACCGATTCGATCCATTCTTATAAACCCTTCCTTCAGAATTGCCAAAGCCCAGATAACAGTAACCATTTGACTTCTCTAAATGATTCTTTGAGTATTTACTTTCACATCTTCAAAGACCATAATTAACGGGCATTTCTTGATTTCTATTTTCACATTATCAGTTCACACTCTGTTATGGAATATGATGATGTATTTCTCTTTAACCCCTTCCCTCTATCACAAACATCCATCTATTTGTTCCTTACCATAATTCTCCAAATATCAGTGTATACCATAGTTTCCTGGAGAACGCAGTTTGGACTTGACTACACTATGAATATTTAAATGCTATCCAAAGGTGAGCCACATAGAAAATGACAATTACTTTACATAATCATGGACCTTTTTTTTCCTTTCCTTAGTCAACTATGATTGTTGGCTTGCTTGCTTAATTTTTTATCTATTCAGGCCTACTCATAAATTCAGCCCTGAACTCTCTGCCTATGTCTCAATTTTTTCCCCAACCCATCTGTATACACAGGTACTATGTACCCATTTCATCCGTTCTTTGTAATACACTCTGGTCTAGATGGGCTGTCTTCTTCAGAGGCAGGTCCCTAGTTGGTATGTTGGCATGTGTTCCTCTTATGTGTCATGTTTTTCAACACTGGCATCGCATACCAAAGAAAAACAACTTAAAGGGAGGAATTAATTATTTTGGGTCTTGGCTTCAGAGGCTTTAGTCCATGAACCTTGACTCTGTTGGTTCTGGGTCTACAGTAAGGCACAATATCGTGGCAGCAGGAAAATATGGCAGGGGTTGCTCACTTCCTGATGGACAGGAATGAGAGAGGGAAATGGGGGAGGGGAAAGGAGGGGGAAGGTGAAAGAGATGGAGGGGGAGAAAGAGAGAGAAGAGAGTCATCAGGGCAAGATATATGCCCCATTTCCTAATATTACCAGAACCTTCCCAAGTGGCACCACCACCGAATCCTAACCCTAACCAACACATGAACCTGTGGAGGATACTCTTGTAGACTATAGTACTTTGTCCTCAACCTTCTGAATTCCTTGTTTCCTGGGACTACGTTTTATTCATTTCATTGTTTTGATGGGACATCTATGAGACAGTACCCTTAGTGGTTGAAGTTCATTGGGCCATGACAGGTACATTTGTAAGACTTTGCACATCCTAAAATGGAAACATTTATTTTACCTCACTACCAGCTCAGTCATTTGATGAGATGTAGTGTTCTGTGCTGGAAATAACACCCTTTTCAAAAGTAAGACGTTTTGACATTGTTCTGAATTTCTGTGTCATTTTGATTTCTGTCTGCTTCATTACTTGTCCCTCATATTCCGAACTTTCATGACAGTATCCTAGATACTTCCTTGTCCCCCTGAAGGGAACTCATGTCCTTGATGGCTAGGAAATTACGTTATGTGTTGCTCATGTCCTCCATTTTCTCTGTTTGAACCAGTCTTTGAATGTCAGAACTCCTAGATCAATACTTCAATTTTCTTACATCTCTCTCCTGGAATCTCTTTTCTTTACCTTCTCAGAAACTGCTTCAATTTTGTCTTTCAATATGCTGCCAAATTTCTCCTGTTTTTATGTGGAAAAGTTCTTTTTCTGTTTCTCAGATGTACTCTTTAAGAAGAATCATCCTGTGGTTTTATGGAAGCAATATGGTTTTTTCTATGTTGACATTAGAAAACATTTAGAGGTCCCCCCCCCACACCACCTAGCCTTTGCTTCTTCAGTTTCTTTTGGAGCCCACGTTAGGGGTTCTTCTA